>NW_012130116.1:806877-812245 GCF_000143395.1 Atta cephalotes | reverse complement strand
TATATATATATATATATATATATATATATATATATATATATATATATATATATACCGATATATTGCGTGCACGTAAAGTACGCCGGCTGTTTTCTGTTAGATGCATATTGCCTCGCGCAGTTTCCGAACCTTAATCGCGTATATTAAAGTTTTATTTCTTAGGACAGCACGTTTTACAGCAAGTTAAAGCGACAAATTACGATGTGACTTCACGTTCCTCTAAAGTTTTTCACATTTCCTCACGTAATTTTTCTACAAGCAGTGTTAGAACAAATAAATAATAGCGAATTGATTACAACATTTCATTTATCGAACACAAATTTAATTCGACGTGTTTTCTGGACTAAAAGTTAATTCGAAGCATTTGTCTTCCGCTTTCAACATCGCAAATTGGATTTCAGACAAAAGTTTTACCAAGCGAAGATTACGTGATTAATTGGAAAATAAATAATCCCATTAGTTCTTTGCAGTTTTGATATTTTATTTTTCAGCTAAATCATTTAACATTAAATGGCCAACTGTACTCCTCGCATCTTTTGAACGCTCTATTTGCGTTGTTCCCAATTATGAAAATAATATTACGTAATGAAATAAAACGCAGACAAATTTCGTTAAAAGAGCAATTTATTGCGAACAATGAAAATTGAGAGTTGATACGATTTGTGACTCCAGAACCATATATTTTAATGACCATATATTTTAATTTATATTTATATTTAGCTGTCGTATTGAACACAATAATAACGAACACATTTGCGAGAATTGAATTCTATTTATTCATAACATTTTCGTATTTTTCTTGAAAATATATTTTTTAATTTACGCCAGAAGAAAATCGTATTATTGCTTTTTGTCATACCGGCATTTGCCATTATGTTCACATCAGAGTTTCCATGAATTTATATATTGCGGATAAATCTGTCTTTTAAAAATGTATAAGCCACCAATCGCAATTCAATCAACGCGTTATGGAATCATCGACCGCAAAGGATTACTCTGATAATACGAATTGATTGCTGATACAAAATTTAAAGTTTTGTAGATGGATCTCGTGATTTATAAAAATTTATTTTGTCAACTCGGTATAGAAATGATAACTTGAAATTGTTAATTTTTACTAATTATTTTAGAAAAGCTACTTATTTTAGAAAAGCATTTTCCTGGCATGACGTATTGAAGCTGTTAAATTATTTCGGTGCGAATCAGACATTCTATACTTCCCTTTTGTTCCGATCTGCATTCAACTTTACAAAGGATTTCACCACAATGACAATGCTTATGCGTAACGCTAAATATTGCATTAATATTTATACTGTACCATATAAATTCTCTTCAAAAATTACACTAGAGAAATCTTATTTGCTATAACGTATAATTCCAGTGATGCTTTATATTTTAAAAATTCGTGTTATCTCGGATAGTCTAAGTTTTATACATGCTTCTACTTTATACAATTTTATCGGATGATAGACATTTTAAGATACGCAAACAATGAAAAGCTCCATTTCTCTTGCCTAACATCGCAGAATAAAATAATTTTTTATCATAATCACATTGCAAACAATGCTAAGAAAAGAATAGTATTTAGATACAATACGAATAATTAAGTTTTATACATTTACGTTACTCAGAATATTAAAATAATTTCCTTCGTAGACACTATTAATTATATTTTATAGAATTAGTGTCGGAGCTTTCTTGTCTTTCTGTATTACTTTTATTCGCTATCATTATGCTATTTATTCCCTTTCTTACAATTATGTTGTTCCATCTTGTGTAATAATTAAGATATTATTAACGGGCGCGCCGGAATCGAAAGTGGAAGAAATGGATCTTGTTTATTAAATTCTCCCGCGGGCCTCAAATAGCCCGCGAATCCGTAGTTTGTCCTGCGAGCAAAACGAGGAATTAACTTCGTTATTGCGACTTATTTTCCTAACTAGTGGAGTGTTAAGTACCGCTTAATTTCCACATTATTCCATTAAAGGTTAAACGGCAAACTATATCGCGAGCTAAGCTCGAGTATGATGTACATATATACTATAGGTATAAAATAAAAGTGAAAGAGAAGTCTTTCCTCTTGACATGACATTTTCCCGACCTTAAAGTGATTAAAGTAAAAAGTTTTACGTATCGATCGCGCGCCCGAAGAGTTGGATTTCCTCTTCCTGATTTTTTGAAGAGATAACGTACAAAAAAAGTATACGAAATATAGAATAGAGGAAATATGTAAATTGCGAGTGTGTTGATTAATTAATTATTTGATTATTAATTATTATAACAGCTAGTTTAATTGCTTTGTAACTTTATTCAAATTATTCAAAATATTATCAAAGCCACAAGAAGAGACAATAAAGTTGATATTTTCTTTGGGAACGTTAAGCTGCTGTGAGAGAACACTAAAAAAAAAAAAGAGAACGAGTTTATTATTTATTAGCCTCAAGTTACAGTTAACTTTTTATAGCCTGTCTGCATATGTGTATAAAATTATAAGGATGTGATAAAAAAAAACATAGATAAAATATACGGGCTTTATATCGGTTACAAAGATAACAAATAAAGGTCATTGCGCAAAGTATAGAATAATCAATCGGGACAATTGACGTAATAATAATGTCAGACCCTACTTAAATTAACCTTTCCTTTATTGAGCTGTCAAAGATAAAGATAGATATACGCCGTGCGTCTATTAGACTCGCGATCTTGCAACTAACAATAAAGCGATCTTGAAACGGAATGATAGAAATGTTGAATACTCAATTTTGAGAATGTTCATGGATTATTTTCATCGTTTCTCGAGGAAATAGAAGTTTCACTGCTTGCTAGAACCGCATGTAACGTCCCGCCGAGAAGTATATCTCGAGGAAGAGAAAATATTGAAAAAGAAAATACCTTTGGCGAAAGGATTTAAACTTTACCGTCCGAAGTCGTCAACCGCTTACATTCCCGATGTGTGGTACGCGCGAGCCGAACTACGTGACGCGGGTCTCGGGTCGGTGAATGAAATCGTGGAACAAAACTTGTCAAACTTAGCCCGATCTTGACACCCAGAGGCAAGAGTTTCTAGTCGTGAGAACAGGATCGTTTTCAGAGATCCGGAACTGGTCTCATTTTCACTCACTCGTACTTTTCAAGGAACAAAAAATCTCTCACAAGTTACGAAGCGCACTAAAATGGTCGGAAAATAAAATCCATTGTGAAATTTTCGAAATTTCGATGTAGCCTCCAGGTCTCGCGTGTTCGAAACGACAGATCATCTTTAGAAATTCGCTAAACCCGATCAATAAACCAATACATCAACTGCTAGCCATCGTCACTTACCGTCGACATGAAAAATACTTTAACTCCCGTCACACGTCGTCTTGCTAATACCCGAACGTCTCGACAATTCCTCAATATTTGTTCGCGTTCAGTATAGCGTTCGCGGGAGCACAATGACAATAGAATGTATTGATCGTCCTGGAGTACCTTTAGGCTATGTTCTCGGGCACGTAGCTCTGACGATGGGAGCCAACTCCGTGCATAAACTCGTGCCGTATCCGTCTTTGTACGTTTGCAGGATACGAAGATGTTATTTGTCGATCGACCTCGGTGCGACTTCTGCACTGTGACTCGACCGAGACTCGGAGGGGAATCCCAGGATACTTGCGGTCCCAAGATATCTCCGGTGGTATATATTTCAATCGGCGACACGAACGAACCGCTGTCCGCGAGCCGCGTCCCACGAGTCTCTCGCTAAAGTACGATTAACGTACCATGGCACGCCTCCCATCGCCCACGGCAGATAATTTCGGTCTCCCGTTTTACTTCGGATCTTACATAAAACAGCAAACTCTAAAAAAAAGGTGACAGTACGATAGGGGAGCGAACCCTGTCAAAAGTGTTTCCGTTCAGACAACAACAGGACGAGAATTGAAGAAACATCCAGAAAGTATATATATACGAATTATTTAGATTTGTTGTGCAACACCTGCATACCTGACAGAAACACGAATGCGATATGAGTACTAAAGATGAGGTTGAGTAATAATGAATTAGTAAACAATTCTGTTATTCTTGCGGTGAACTTGTTTGAAAATTATCACGATAACGATTATTAATATTTATACATATATATTTAATATTTTTAATTATTGTTTTATTTTATTACTGTTTATACTGTTTATTATTTTGTTACTATTTTTCTTAATAATTAGTTTTAATTTCTTATACATGTGGTCGATTATCTGAGAATCCAGAAATTCAGAAATCTTAATAATCTGAACGTCGTTACATTAACTAGTTAGGATTACGAACTGTATCTACGGAAAACCGACATAGAAAAGCGATGCTGTCAGCAGTAAAGTCTTGATTTCACCAATCTCTTCTTTCAAGCAGATTACGTCCGTTAAATGCCCTCTCGAATTCAGTTCCGATTGCGTCGACGTTCATTAACGACTGTCAATCAAGTACGGAAAGTTAAGGAAATTCAAGTACGCCATTAATCAATCGTTTATCGAGAGACCGTCTTGTCTCTTATTAAAACATTATTTTAATAATATATGCTCTTTTCTGCTTTGAAATTATTAGAAATTTAATAAACCAAGGGAATAGGAACTGTTTTCAAAGAATTATGATTCCCATTACGTATAAGAGATCTATTTACAAAGCATCTTTACAGAAATTAATTTTTTTTTACTTGTAGTATTATTGCAAAAATAACACTTTCGTTCTTTTCATCTGTGCTCTTTCAGACCTCTTTAACACGTTTCTTTCATTTTTCCTTCTTTCTCGTCATTACTTGTTTTATTTTAAGCTGTAGCTACTGTAATAAGGTGCACATAAAAGAATCCCCATCACGCAGTTGGCAAATGGACGTTTCTTCAATTTTTGAGATGTTTTTTGTAGCAAGCATCTTCGTTATCTTGAATCATACATTTTTTTTCATACATATATAGCATACATCTATAGATAAATATTTAATTTCTGCGAGGACGAAAACGAGTCATTTTTATGTAATATCTAGTAAAGACCATCGCATACAGAAAAACTTAAGATGTAAGACTTAAGCAGTAAGCGAATCAATCAATCACAGAAATCATGTAAGATCATAAGTGAGCAATAGCGAATTTAACATGTTGATTTTTTATTGCTTGAGTCTTATGTCTTATGTTTTTTATGTACTAGATCTTAAGATGCCATATAAAATAGGAGAGAGTCAAGAATTATCAGATATGGATTTCAAACATGTTTTATAGTTTTATCAATTGAAAAAAAGATAATAATGAAAATGAAGATTTGTAGCTACATTACGACGGAGAGTTCGACACACACACACACACACACACACACACACACACACACACACACACACACACACACACACACA
>NW_012130116.1:798163-802685 GCF_000143395.1 Atta cephalotes | reverse complement strand
ACACACACACACACACACACACACACACACACACACACACACACACACACACACACACACACACACACACACACACACACACACACCANACTCCCCCCCCCCTCCCCACACACACACGCACACACACGCACGCACGCACACGCACACATAAAATAAAATCTAAATTAGTGTTAATGGGTGACATTTTTTTTTAATAATTTGAAATAATTCTTTTCTTTAATTGCTCGTCACTTTCTTTCATAAATTTCTGGCTCTCAATATTTAAATATTTTACTTATTTAACAGAGAAATACAATCATTATTGTTTGAAGTTACAATTTTTTTAAAGTGAAGAATTAGCCATTTACTTGCGAAAGCTTTATCTTGTAATGTCTTAACAAATTAAATACAAGCGAACTCAGACTTTTTGATGCGCGAAAAGTGATTCATCTCTTCCATCGTTTGCATTCCAAAAAAGGAAAGCTTTTACAATTCTTTTTTTACGATTTATACGAAAGTCCTCAAACATTTTTCTTATCTCGAATTGTCGACAATTAGTCATAGAGATAACGGCAATTGCGCGAGAAGACAACAATCACCGCTGACGGAACGAAAGCGGTTGCGGAAATGGTAATTCGCATCTTTTGAAATGGTCGGGTAGAGAAATGATGTAACGTTAGACCAGCCTTTTATCGATGTCAAAATACATTGCGGGGTTTATGCTGGGCGGTCGCTATTGCTGAAATATATTTCGGAGATGAAAGCGAGGATGCAGCCGGGAGCGCTTTTGCAAGAAGAGACGTCATTGAACGCTACAAGAGAAATACGTAATGATACGGACGAGCATCGGGACAAGCATGAACAAAGGATTTACACTATCGTCCATCCGAGTTCCTTTCCTTGTTATCTCTGTACGTTGAGACCACTGTGAAAAGGCTCTTTTATCTGTCGTATGAGTACGCATTTAAAGCGTAATGTCATCAGTGAGTTTCGTCACTTTGAAAAATTATCCTGCCGCGTTCGATGACGCGTGTTCTCGTATATCATCGCAGTACAATAAAAGATATAAATTCTCCGATGTATATTACCTTTTCAAGTGCTTACGACTTATAATAGAAACGTTTGCGAAAAACGATCCTCTTTCTCCAATGAAGACAGAGATGAACGAAATGTGATAAGGATATATCAGAAGGATTTTATGTTCAGAAAATTCCAAGTTGACATATAGTTCATATTTCTACTTATTTCATTCCGGATCATTTCTGTAACAGACAATTTTTCAACTTATATTGTACAACTACATTGAAAAAAATGTCTGGTTATAGTTACCAAATGTTGAATGAAATAACTTCAAACAAATGTTCAAGTAATATAATTAAATGTAATTTTACCTTTATAAATATGTAGTAAGTATTATCGTTGATAATATCGTTTGATGATACTTACTAAATATTTATAAAAGTAAAATATATATATGTAAAAATATATTGTATGTTTGGTTATGTTATTTGAACATTTGGTTGAAATTATTTGGCTATAACCACTTTTTTTCAGTTTATCTGTACTAGTGAACTATTGTCCTTTATTCGCGTTTTTTTTGGAAAAATAATAGCCATACAGGATGTAGGTAAAAAAGGGCAGATATTTTGCATGTAAATCAATCTAGGTACAAAAGAGCTTTGCAAAATCCAATCCGTAAAATTCTAAGCGAGGGTTCATCGCTCCACTTAGTCGCACTTGTGCAAATAGCGCTAAAAGCATCCAGACTCATAAATTATTCGCATAAGAATGTCGAGCCGAAGTCGCTACCTGTTGAAGCTCACCAATATCTAGGTTCCTTCGAAAGCCTTTTTAAGTCGTAACGAAGTCGGACAATGCATATTCATTTCAGGATCGCTCCGTTTCTTTATCGATCCGATGATTTTATCTTTGCTAGGATTACGTGTTCAACTCAAAGATTAAATAGAACGCATAAATTACGCGTGGTGTTGAAAATGTATAAAAAAGATATTGTTTTACTTTTAGAGTCCTTTCAATATGAAAATATATAATAAACATAAATCACTAAATCATCAATTCATCATTATCAAATAAATTATGATATAAATAAATTAATTATATAATTTCGTATATGATCTATAATGTATGAAAAAAATGATTTTGTTGAAATATTTAAAAATTTAGAGACAGACATAGATTTGAAAATAATTTTATTGAATCAGAATATTTATTTAGAAAAGTCAAACATGATGAGAGCAAAGCTGCAAGAAATATTGACAGTCTAGCAATTAATTTGAGCATCCTATATAATTATTTTGATAATCTAACAAAATTATTTATATGTGTATCTAGTTAAATTTTTAGATACTTCAGGAAAATCTTTTCTTTTATAATTTGTTTATTTTTAAAGAAAAAATAGAGCAAATTTTTAATACTGTGATATGCTTTGTATGCATACATGTACATATCTTATTCTTCTTTGCATAGTTACAGTTGACATGTAGCATGTGAAGGCTTGATATTCTTTATGTACACGCAATTTGTGAATTCAAAATGTGCGAAACGTCAAGTCACGGAGCGTAACATTGCGTGTTTACGTCATTATCATGTAATTATACATGCAGGCGTTTCACGTATGACAAATAATAAAGGTAATTTTCCTGGCGCAACTTTTTTTTCGAAATAACGACGAGATATGTGCTCTCGTTTCGAATATAATATCGTGCCTTGAGCGTAATATTCCTAAAGACAGTAATATTCCACAGTCGCATTTTCTTTCCTGTACTCGACAAAAATACATTTACGTCTTTTTAGCAAAGTCGATCGCTCATTTGCGAGTATATAGAATTTCACGGAGAAAAATATATCTAATTATCAAGAATTCGCTCTATTCATAATTTGCAACTATAAAAATCGTGTGTAAAAAATCGTACGTTTTTAAAGTCGACTAATATTCGAATGTTTATATATGAATAATTAAAAATATTCAGATTGATTATCTATAAAAAATTTAATTTAAACTTGATTAGATAAAAACATCAGGAATCAACAAAATTTGATAGCAAAAGGTGTACTTGGCAGGATCTCGTTTTTCAATTAATTACGTGAAGTTTTTTTCTCACTAACAGTTTTGATTTAAAGTTTAATTAATTACTTTTAATTAGTCATATTGTTTTTTAAACAGCCAAATGAAATTTGTAAACAAACAACAATAAAAATTTATTTTCCAGTCACTGTGATTTAATCGCTTTGAATATTTTTATTTAAAAAATATAATATTATTAAGTGCTGTTTAAATTTTTGTTCAGCTGTTTTTTAAAAAGTTATATTTTTTGTAGTAAATGATACTCTCTCTAGCTGTTCGACATACATTTAGAAAAAGTCCGTTTAATACAGTAATCTTTTAATACAAAAATTTCCATTTATTCTTATACTTGATTACTTTTTCTTATTTTTGTTCTGAAACTTTGTTGGAATTGTTCTCTGTCTCCAAACATTTTCCGAACACTCGAAGTTTTAGATCGGTTGGCAAATGGACAACTAGACAGGCACATATAGATAAATCGACAGAATTGAGCGAACCGATAAAGCGATAGCAGCTTAACTTCCGCGTCATATAAATGCGTTTCAGTTCGATTATTCATATCTGCCGAGTTTAAGATCGAGATACGATTACGTGAGACATTTGCGAGTTATATTGAGCTGGCATTTGCGAGAAGTTGGCACGGTGTATTTGTAAAAAGAAAGAGGTGTACTCCGCGCGCCATTTCGTCATGTAAAAGGGTAAAAAAACGATGCTTTTACGAGATTACAGGAGATTACGTCGATACGATTGACGTAGCCCCGTCCAATTTTAGCATTACAGAGAGATACAGCTATAGCATACTTTGACGCGATGCCGCATCAAATCGGGCACGGTTTTCGTATTCCGTGCTGTGACACCATAGCGTTTGTAGCACGCAATGCATATCTCGCGCTGTCTTCAGACATCAGAATTTTTATCCGCGCATTCGCGACAGGGCGTGAAGTTTTGTATAAATCTTATCGCACGTCCGCGCGGATTACGATTGGAGAAGCGATGAATTGCCTTCTCTACTTCACGTCTTGTCATTTCTTTCTGCTGCAAGTACGTTACTATGTACGATCTTTCTTATAAATCTCTTCAATGGAAGATCCGTTTGTCACTTGTTGAAACATTTGAGGAAAGCACAGTGTTATCGCATCATACCGTAAATAGTAATTAATTACGATTTAAGCGATTGCCGCAGAAAACTGACGTAATTTAAGTTACGAAGATTTTATCAGTAATTGCGAAATTCGACATCAATTGGAGTAATTATGAAGAGTGCGATAAATCCAATGACTTTGTCGAAAACACGAAATCCTAGAAAGAGAAGAGAAGAAAATATTTTTCTTGCTCTGTGTGTGTGTGTGTGTGTGTGTGTGTGTGTGTGTGTGTGTGTGTGTGTGTGTGTGTGTGTGTGTGTGTGTGTGTGTGTGTGTGTGTGTGTGTGTGTGTGTGTGTGTGTGTGTGTGTGTGTGT
>NW_012130116.1:790812-798143 GCF_000143395.1 Atta cephalotes | reverse complement strand
TGTGTGTGTGCATTTTGCACTGCTGCACAAAAATGACGTAATGGACAAACAAATGTTTGAATTTAAACAATGAAATAAATAGAATCCTTAATAATAATTATGAATTGAATTATTTAAGCATTAAAGATTCAGCTTCGACCGTTATAGGTATTTAATTTCTAAATTCTTGGTTGTGTTCTCATATGTATGGTCTACGATAAAATTCTTAATAATAATATTAATATTTTTATTATAGAAAACATATAATTGTAATAAATAAATACAAATGTGTAGAAAACTTCAAGGGATAATTTATTAGTAATGCTGCTTATAAGCCTAAACTTAATATGGTAGTCTAATAAGCAAAAGCAGCTGTATTCAGAAATATAAAGAAATAAATATTGCAACTTCTGAATTTCGTAGTTACGAATTGAATGTTTTAAAAACAATTATAAATCTACAAAACAATTATAAATCTTATAACAAAAGAAAAAGTAGATAAAGCTGCAAATAAGAAATTAAAACCCTATTTTGTACTTTGACCAACTTAGATTTATTAATTTTTTTAATTTTTATTCATTATTTTTTATAAAACTTTTTTGTTCATGTTTTTTTCTTTGCATTTAGTTATTTTGTTTTTAATTCAATTTGACACATAAAAATAAATGAAAGAGATACTTTTTTTTGATATGACATTTTTCTAATAAATAATTAAATTTTTTTTGCGTTTTGTGTTTTATAATATGTAAATTTCTTTTTATATTAATATAGTAATAAAAATGTTTCAAAATCATAAAAATTTTCAATTCAATATTAACATTTTATGTGCAGAAAATAAAAATGACTAATATGTTTTTGGTTTCAAAATTTACTAAATCCTTTTTTCAATATATTTTATTTTAATAAATAAAAATTGTATTTTTGATGTCACATACGTTTTGTTAACTAAAACTGAATGTTTTTTAATTTTTCAAAAAAAGCTTTTATTAATAACCTGAATGACAAAAATTTTATAAGTTTTTTGTTCTCACCAAAAATGTTTCAAATCGATATAATGACTTTTATCATTGGGTAAATTATATTTATGTAATAATTATAATAATGTAATTATTATAATAATATTATAAATATAATAATTATAAATATAATAATATTATAATATTTATTCATATTATTATATTTTATAATATAAATTATATATATTTTGTTATTTATATATATATTTTGTTAATTATATATATATTTTTTGTTAATTATATATATATTTTATAATATAAATTTACTTATATAATTAATGAATAGTAACGAGAAATAATAATCATAATCTAATGTTTGAAAGAATGTAGTGATATGATTATTAAGAGATATCTTTATCTTGGAATAATTTTTTCAAGACCTTATCTAAAAAAATTATCTGAGATATTCGTATGAAAAATTCGTGGCCGAAATTTGAATCGTTGGAAAAAATATAGGAGACGAACGAATTTTCCTAAAAGACCTTCGTGGCCTCGGACGTGCAGTAAAAAAAATGTCGCAACAGCATTCGTGTCTTCGGCAATTTTTCTGCATCGAACCCGGATCCGATCAGTGTTCGCGAAACGCGGTTCCCGCAAATTGCGAATGCGAGGATGTATTGATAGAGGATGAAAAACACGTGAAAAATTATTTTCGCCCATCCGTGCGAATCTCGTTCATAGGCATGCAAGAAGAGGCAACATTTCGGTTTGCCAGCGTTTCCTCGTTAGCGCACACAAACGCGAAATCAATCAGCAAACGAACTCCATCCGTTGTTAGAGCGAGAAATCAGCCCAAATAAAATCTCGTCATGCTCCTTCAGAATTACCAAGAGGTTGCGATATAATTGGGTTCGCATTTAGAACCTTTCTGATTCTGCAATCGCACTCTAAGGATGAGAGCACAGTCTTCCATAACGCATAACGCATAATGCATGAGAAACTGAATCAAAGTCCTTCATTTCTTTCCTTTTCATGAAATAAAAGACTTGGATTGGTTTACGGAAAAAAAAATTAATTGGATGGTACAGCAAACCTATAACTTATTGCACGAATTCAACATTTATATAACTAAGAAGATTTTTGATGATTTAACAAATCACTAATATTATTCAGTTGCTGTTAACTTTGCTACTTTAACATAGAAAATTGACTGTCTGTATATTACGGCTGTAGATTTACTGAATCAATGAAGTTTTCAACTGTTCTTTTTTTTTCCCGTGTTGCCTTTTTTTATACTTTGTCCATTATGCGTTATGCAACGTGCTCTGTGCTTCAGCTTTATCAATCCACCAAAGTGACTGTTAAAGATAAATGTTTCAGTGTGGGCGGGGGCGTTGAGCGCTGCGATCTCCCGTGGTTCAGCACCGCTGGTTGTCGGTGCGTGTCGTCGTGGCAATACGAGGCTCACGGCGGTGATCGGTGGCCTTGTGCTGGCTCTGGCGTCGCTTTTCACCTCGTTTGCCGTTCAGATGCATCAAGTGCTCCTTAGGTGCGTAACGACGCAAATGCTACAGCTATTATCCGGGAAGAATCGCGCTGTGGACGCTGCATAAAAAAATAATCGATGGATAGAGACGAGAGCCAATTTTTTTTTATCTTTTATATATCTTTTATGTGAATGACGTTTAACCGCGAAAAAATTATCGCGACGGATGTTGCAGTAAAAATAATCGAAGGGTAAATGAGAGGATTTTTTTTTTTATTAAAAAAACTTTTATGCGAGGGATGAAATGCATGTTGAGTGAATTATTAAAGTTATTTTTATGTGAAAAGTAAGTAATTATTTATACAAGCGTTTATTATGCTTTAAATTTTTTTTTAGTCGCGAATTATGTAGTCAAATTAAAAGAGAAATTAAAAAGAATATTGTATTTTACGAAAAAAAAGACATCTGCGTTGTTTGACGTGCAATTTTAGTTGATATTAATATGAGTGTTGAAATGCATTCTGTGTGGATTATACGTAGCAAGAGCTGCATATTTCTACGATAATAGTTACTCGTTTAATTCTGCTTTTAAATAGCTTTTAAAACTGAAAAGTCGCGTAATAGCGTTTCTCCCATCATACTCAGAAAAGTCATGAAAAAATGATGAGAAGTCAATATTTGCGACTCTATATATATCCCAGCTGTTTCGTTTTCTTGGAAACATCAACGACTCGTTTTCCGTTAAAATATCGCCGTGACTTTCACGCGGCGTTCTGGTGCAAAAGTCATACGCTTTACCTTTACAAAATGCAACAGCTACGGCCTGGTGCTGGGCACGGGGGCTGGCCTTGTGAGGGAAACCGCCAGTCTGGTATTGGGCAATTACTTCAGAAAACGACGAGAATTCGTCGAGATGGTGGTGCAGGCTGGCACCGGCGTGGGAATAGTGCTCTTCAGCGTCGTCTACAAAGAAGCAGTCGGGTGAGTTATCGCACATATTACTTGGAAAACGCGCGGAAATGTATGCATTAGCCAATACCACCCTTAGGAATGTGCGCCCGTCCGACATTTCGCTCAAGTCCAGCAAAAAAGATTCAATTAACCTTCGGTCGCGTCATTTTTTCGCATGTGTGGGTGCACAATGCAAATTTTAATATAAAATCTCTCTGTTCTTTTTCATTGCGCGGGCAACGGAAACTAGTAAGTGAAGAAATAAAAAAATTGCGAAGGCATTATCTTTGAAATATCCGTTACTAGAGATACTCAAGTACATAAGAGATTAGACACTGTTTAGACAGACATTTTTTAATTTGTCTGCTGTCTTCAAGATGGTACCTAAGATAAAAGAAATAAATGCATAAAATATATAAATTTCTCGTTTATTTATGATCGTCTTAAGTGCAGTTTTAAGATATCATAGACAAATCACAAAATTGTATTAGCATCTTAAGAGATTACTTTAGACGGTCTTAAAGTAAGTAAGAACTTACTGAATACCAGTCATCTATCTTATTTCATCTTGCAGATCCTGAAAAATATGGCAGATTAAATATATAATGTCTAATCTTTTACTTAAACATTTTTATTCGCTACTGTGATTACTATGAACAAGCTTGTCGCATGATTGATTATCTGAATTAACTCTGATTATCTGAATAATCTAATTTACATTTGTGAAAAATGCTTGCAATTTATAGAAGAATAGATGACTAAGTATATATAGATAAAATTTATTCTATAAAAAATACATTGAAATTACACGAAATAATTAATAATTAATAAAATTTTTACATAAGATTAGAAAACAGTTTTTCAATGAGTTGCTGAAAATCAAAATTTTAAAAATTATATACATCATATTTATTTCACTCGGAAATTGAATCACTGAAAAATACGGGAAAAATGATTTTGCTGAAATATCTAAAAATTTAACTAGATACAAATCCCAAAATAATTTTGTTGGACTATTAAAATAATTATGTAGGAAACTCAAGCACGATGGGCAATGTTGCAAAAAATTTTTATACTCCAACGTCCTACATAATTATTTTGATAGTTCAACATAGTTATTTTCTGATTTGTGTCTAGCTTAATTTTTAAATATTTCAACAAAATTGTTCTTTTCGTGTAGCTGTATAAAAGAATAACACGATGCTACTTAAGAAATAATATTGTACTTTAACAAAAATTTAAGAAGAGTCAATAATCAAAATGTTCGATATTGAGATTTTATTTTAAGATTGGAACAATATTTTTGGATAAAAATCGCAAATCCCCTGTAAAAGTAAAAGTCCACGTACACATGTTACTTTTCGTAGAAGTGGTATTCGAAAACGATGAATTTCGCTGGTAGTTGCAACGATATTTGATGACAACGACTTCTGAAACAAATTGCGCACGAGAAGTCGAGCGGCCACGTGTAACATACGGACAAAACTGCTTTCAATGCGCGCCACCCTTTTATCGTAGATTTTCGCGCGACTACATGTCCCTTGACGTACGGACGTTGCGGCGCAACGACAGTTTCCGTGCACAAAAACAGAGAACAGATTCGACGTGGAATAATTGAACGTTCTATTCGGTTCAGCCCTTTATTCTCTCCCTCTGCGCGTCCCTCCCTTTCCGTTTATATCTTTCACCGATCGTCGAAATAGCTCGTTTGGAGTTTGCCATGGGCGTTCGTTAGTATCATTGATCTATTATTCACGAATGTTCAGCAAATTATTTTCAGTTGTATTCCCAAGTGTTCTTCAACGATCATGGATTTTATAGTGAGATTAAATCCAGCTTATTTTCAATGAAACCTGCGAAAATTATTATTTCTATTTGATTGATTGTCGTTCTGATATTAAGAGATCGTCCAATATAAAAAATTTAAGAGCGTAAAAAATTCAAGTAGCGGTTATAATCTTAAGGATTACATGACGAAATTTTATCTTTCAATTAATTTCAACACTTACTTTAATACTTCATAATAACTTTACGACTTCAGGCATAATTTTAAACGAACATTCAATTAACGTTTAATTTCTTTCAATCTGTAACGTGCGTTTGAAATTACGTCTAGAATTTTATTAAAGTCAGATGGAAATTAATTGAAGAGTAAAATTTTGTTATGTATTTTCTGTAAGCTGTAATCATCACATTTAAAGCTCTTAATTTTTAATCAATGTATAACATGATGTTAAAACATATTAGACTGATTTTTAGTTTTTGTTTCCATAAGTAAAAGGATTTCAAACAGTTTTATAACTGTGTAGCGGTGTTAAATTATATTTTATTATAAAAAAGAAATATGATCTTTTACTTAAAAATAAAAAATAATTCACGACGTAATTTTCATTTTGTTGAACTATTATGAGAAATTAAATTGTAGGGAATGTTGATTAAATTTTCTGTTGGCGACTAGGGAGAGATATTTACCGTGATTTAATTCTCGTGTATGTTAACCTGTATGTAGACAAAATACTGTGATGTTATACATGCGGGTTATTAAGCGTGCACTTAATTGCCATTGCTATGTGGCAGTTTCTGTTAGGTATAAAAGCATGTCTAATTAGAGATCGGACTTTTCTTGATCGATGAATATAATATCGTCAGGTTGTTGAAGTAACTTCCTAAATCGATATACGGGTTACTCGATAACTGGATAAGTTTGTCCAATAGAACAGTATACTGGATTAGTTTACAATATAAGTATAGAAGTATTTGAAACTATCTGTGGATAGTACATGATGAAAAGAAATTAGCATGGAAACAATAATTAATGTATAGTGTAATGCAGAAGCTTGTCATTATTGCTATTGCTCGACAACTTGCTCGATAAAAAATATTTCTTAAATAATAATATATATTTTTTAAATAATAATTTGTTTCAATTCAGTATTTTCAATGAGAAAAAAGAGAATTATACTAGAATTTTAATTAATCATCCTGAGGCTGCATTGCAAATTTTAATAATAAAATAATTTATGTTGCGTATAGGAAATTGAATAAAATGAATAGAATTTATAATAATTTGCTCTTTTATAATTTTATTTCAAACAAAAATGTTTTTTTCGATGGTCAGACGCGTTTGTTAATAAATTAATATTAGCATAAAACTAGCCGCGGATAATTTATACTTTATCTCGCGTGGGAAATCACTGCATTGCGGATGCGGTTTACCAGGCGAATTTCTTCTACGATTATGGTACTATAGTATTAGATTTGTTCCTTCAAATGGTATCTCTTCTACACACTTTCATACTTCTTTTTCTCTTCTCTTTCCAAAGCAGCAAATGGCACTTCTTTGTAAACTCGAAGGATAAAAGTTCAACCAAAGGAGAAATATCCATTAATTTGTAATGAAAAGTACATTAAAAGGATTGGTCTCAAACATTGTTCATGACAATTTAGTCATTATTTTTATTATCGATTCGTCAAACAGACCTGTCGAATTAAATTACATGTAATAAATCGTGGAAGTTTCTATACGTTATTTCATATTAACCGATTCATCATAATTGATTTAATAATATTTATTCAAACTAAGCGTTTACTCTTGTAAAGAATAACTATCAAGATAGACTTTATTTTTATGGAATTGCGTATCTTACCTTGAAAATCGATTCTTTTTACGTTATCATAAATTCCAGGACCATATTTTTGAAATATACGCTGGATATGTGATAAATTTTTCATCCTTCCCCATTATGTTGCATGAAAAGCCGCATGCAATGCATGGTTTAACTTTACCATATACAGAACGGTAGGGCTGGGGCGCGGTACACACTGTCAGGTAATGCGGTTCAAACAAAAAAAATTTGCAATCACATATATATAATTCCGTGATAACGACAAACTTGTCAAAACGCGAACGTGCTGCAATCCAGCTTTTTGCCGAATATAATTCGCTCTCTCTCTCTCTC
>NW_012130116.1:781923-790085 GCF_000143395.1 Atta cephalotes | reverse complement strand
CTACTCTCTCTCTCTCTCTCTCTCTCTCTCTCTCTCTCTCTCTCTCTCTCTCTCTCTCTCTCTCTCTCTCTCTCTCTCTCTCTCTCTCTCTCTCAAACGCATCGACTGATCTAGTGCAACCAATGCGGCCAGGGCGGTTTATTACACGTGCCGTGCGTTACCGAACTGTCATCTCCGACCGGGAATACATGATAAACATTTAATGTGTGTTCCCATATCGGATAGGTAGCGCGAATGAGGGAAGGTGCGGCGCGCGTATCAGAAAATAAATTTTAACCGCTCCGTTCGCAGAGATAACGGCTCGTGCCCGTGATAAAAACGTACCGGATATATTATGAATAATCATGAGTATACTCATGGGTCACGCGTGTAGGTCTCATTATCCTTACACCTTACTAAGGTAGGATTAAAGCGCAACTTTCATCCCTTATAAGGGCGTATGTTGAATACATTCTATAGAAAATTCAGTTTTATCTCTTATTTTAATCTTCTTACGCGCCGACTAGCACTGGATGTTTGCAGACATTCGCCGTTTTCACGCACAAATGGGAGAACATAAAGGATTTTACGACGTCTGTATATATTTTGTTTGAAGGGAAAATCCAGAAAATACAGAGAATTTATTAAAAAAGAACGTCTTTGTATTTTTTAGTAATCGGGGCGAGCGAGAGTTAATTCTGTAATTATATTATATGTATACTGGGAATTTTAAAAATTATGTTTTTCGTAACGCAAGAGTTAATTTCGCTTAAAGTCAAATGTGTTGATTCTTTTTTTCTTTTATTTTTTTTAAGTTGTCTTCTATCTGTTAATCCAACTTTGTAATTTGTCAGTCGACGATTCATGTTTTATTTTATGTATATCTACATAATTTTTTTTAAACTGTCGCTTCACTCAAGTATTTTTATCTCGTTTGTACATTTACGTTGTCACCTTTAGAAAATAATAAAATGAACGAGTTTTTCCAAGAGATGTTTCATCCTACGCGGTGAAAATATTAAAGATCATTAAACGTTTGCAGAATATTAAAACTTGACAAGTTTAACGCATTCCTTTATAAAGTTCTATCAAAAGAAAATAACAACAGGAATAAATGGATGTTTCTCCTCAGAAACAATACTGTTTGACGATGCGCTTGCGTAAATGCGAATTTCATAACTTCTCGAATGACGAAATAATTTGGAAACATCGTGCGCATCATAAATCATGCAAAAGTCTGCATTACACAACTTTTTATTTAATATGTTTCTGAAGTTATACGGAGATAATGTATGCTTGAGCTTTAAAAAAATCTAGCATCAAGCATCAAAAAGTTGTTAAACTTTATCGTTCACTGACTTCACGTTAACTTCCGCAAGCAATTAATTATTTGCGGAAATTTTTGCGAAATTACTTTGTGATAAGATTATGTCTTCTTAATTAAAATAGTATTTCGCTTTTACATCGACGATAAAATCGAGCAATTTCTTGTTATAATCTATTATAATTTATATCTCTTTTTTTAGAACAAATTTTCGCATCACACGAATTATCTGTTTCGATTTTACTGTAATTTCCAAGATATTGAACAAATTATATTTTCTTGTTAACGCATATAATTAGCTAAATGCTACATATAATTAGCTAAACATTTAAATATTTAAAATCTTCTAACTTCTACCTTCGAAAATGATTCCCGAGGGAGCGGACGAGTGCAATCGCAACACGGAAAAAACACTAAAAGAGCAATTTTGCTGAAGAATCTAAAAATTTAGCTAGATATAGATTTGAAAAATTGCTGGATCATCAAAACAATTAGATTTAGATTAGGACGACAAAATTGATTGTTAGAATATCAAAACATTTTGCAGCATTGCTCATGCTTAAGAGTTGCTGAAAAATGATTTTAATGATCCAGCAAAGTTATTTTCAGATCTGTATCTAGATTTTTAGATCTTTCAGCAAAATTGCTCTTTCAGTGAATGCTTCGCAAAGCGCGAAAAATTTCTTCTCAGAAATGCAAGCATAGTAGTTTTCACTAGTGTGAAAATAGTAATATAAAACGTAGCTACGGAGCGCAAAAACTCGGCCGGCAGAACCGTCGACAGCTGATTCGACGTTTCCTGCGTGATGATCGTAACCGTAGCTGTACCTTCAGGAAGCTGGGCTGGCGACCAGGACTTCAATCGGTAACCGGAGCGCTATCGTTGGCCTTCTTCCTGGGGCTGATTTACCGGAGTGCCTCGCTATACCACCCTCAACGGCGAGCCATACTGCATCTAAAGAATCAGCGCAGCAAAGTCAAAGAGAAGAAATCCTCGACCAAGATACCAAGGCAGCCGTTGGTCGACTTGAGTCCTCTGGGATCGCGTCCCGTGAGAATGCTCATGCTGGCTGCCGGTGCTGCTGGTTTCGGTCTTTACACCCCCGCCTTCTATATCGTAAGTGCATTCAGTGATTGAAAAGGATTTCTCTCTTTGATAATGAGTCTCTTGGCTAGTCTCAAAGATCTGGCGTGACAAAAGCGTGAAAATTTTATTTCGTTTCGCATTCCATCAATTTGCCTTCCAAAGCGTTTTTAAAATTCCTTCTCGCGTAATAAACGTAACTTGAAGACAAAGTATTACTGATACTTTAATACGGATTGGAGAAAAGTCACCATTGCTATTTCGTTTTGGCAAAAAAAATATTCATCAAATACGCCAAAAATGATTGCGATACAATTTAATAGCACGTGACATTTCTGCTAAGGGTTTAATGACACAGAATCAAGCGTTGAGTTTCCTAATTTCGCGATTTCCGGAATAATCTCGAGGGATAGACGGGGCCAATTTCGATAATCGATATTAGACGGGCGTCGTTACCGGGCGTCATTGTCCGCGTTATCGTGGTGATCCATATAGCACGTTCTTTCCAGCGCAGCCTTAATGAGAAATATCACTTTCAGGCTCTGCAAGGCTACCAGGATGGATTAGAGGCCAGCGCCTTGGTGCTGCTACAGACCTTTCTAGGCCTGGCGGCGGCACTCGGATGCGCGGCTTTGGGAGTAGTTATCGTCAGACCTTCCGCTCAGTGCCTAGTGTCCAGGCAATATCTCTGTCAAGCGGCACTCATTGGGGTTGGTCAGTACACCTCGCGGTCGCTTTCGCATACACGCCCGTAGTTAACTATAAACACGTTCAAATTGCTAGATGTTCCAACCGTGGCGATGGCAACACGTAATTTAACGCATTAGTATTTTTTTTATTCTTCAGAACAGCCATATTATATCTACTTTCTAACGTACTACTCTCTCTTTTTTACGGAATCTATCCTATTTTAACTGTAAGTTCTTTCCTTTGATCTTTATTTTATTGAAACGAAACTGCAAAGAGAGGGCTATTTGTATTTCTATTTCGAGAGATCATTTTTCGCTCTGCAATAAAGTCCCCCTTTTAAATGAAAATTGAACCCAGCAAAATTGTGAAGCACTATTCACTATACGAGAGAAATACGCATCGATTTGAGATTTATGAGTGAGTTTGTGCACACAAAAGTCTTAAAGAGGAGGAATTGCGCGTAGTAAAAAAGAGTAGCTAAAAAATTGTACTGCATGGATTTTGCGAACAACCTAGGAATTGTACATTCAAGGATTACGCCTCGAGGATTATCGATTCGAATTAAGTTTCCTTTCTGCTTAAAGCCGTAGCTCAAGTGGCGCTTGGTAGCGTACAAGGTTATCACGGGCTTGTGCTGGCCTCCGCACTTTACGGCGCCTCGCTCGGCGGTACGCTTTATTCCCTGAAGATGCTGGCCCTGGAGAGGTTGCGAGCGAGACACTTTGCCAGATCGTGGGCTTTGGTGCAAGCCGCGGAAGCCCTGCCCATCCTTCTTGGAGTTCCTCTCACAGGTACGCGTGAGTAATACGAAATTTCAGGTATGTCAGTTCTCACTTAAGTCCTCGAGTCGTCCTTGATTTATTTGGGGGATCCTTATGACAGGTCATGTAAAAACGATCTTTACACTTCTCATCGAAATACAAACACACTTGCAGACAAAGCACATTTACATGTATAAAATCTTTTTCTCTGTAAAACTTATATAGCGTTATAGCTCGTTATAGCGTTAAAGCTATACCGTTATATATTGAAAATCGTTAAAGCTATATCGTTATATATTCAAAAACAAGGTACTTTTACTATTTACTTTCTCTCTCTCTCTCTCTCTCTCTCTCTCTCGTGTAATATGAGACGAATTTTTACGTTCAATGACGATGGAGATTATACGAAGTAACTAACAAAGTCATTATATACGCTTCTACATAATATTTCGATAAAGCCTCTGGCTCTGCATCCATCGTATCTATTTTATTATTATAAAGCACATAGTTACTTCCTCCTAAACGCAGATTCTTCGTGCTTTCAAACGTCCGTACAACAGTATTAGAACTTTAGAGCCACCGAGGTGGGCGAAATCCGCTCTCCCGCATGCTAAATCCGTCCCTACTAATGGTCTTACCGTCCCTGTGTATGAATTTAATGCCAACGTCCTTAATAATAATAACGTACGGAGCTTGGGAAATACGCTCCTCTAGCCTCCTCTCCAGCTGAGAGAGAATATTCAAGGAAGCGTGACAACTGTCACGCATATTCGTAAGACTCGAGCATATTATACTAGTATAGAACTGCAGGTTTTGGTCACTTTGAGGAGTTTAATTCAGTTGGAATTTCATCAACTAGTATTTCGGCATTTCCTCTGCACTGCTATTGTATTACCTATCAGAAGCTACGCGAAAATTACAGTAAAATTTAAAAATAAAGAATATTAAACAGAACGTATAATGTATTTAAAAAAAAATCAAATTATACATTATGAGTCAAATATAATAAATATTTCGTTTTAATAAATGTGTATTATATAATATCTAACGATAATAATTGGCACTAATCTGATAATATGTTGGACGTTTATACTGATTGTCAAAACTTTTACAACATTGTTCATTATGCTTGATTTTCCTATATAATTATTTTGATGGCCCAATTATTTTCAAATCTGTATCTGATTAAAATTTTTAAATACTTCAACATAATCATTCTTTCCGTGCACGAATTATTACGAATTATTATGAATTTACATTAATACGATTAATATGATTCGCAACAATTATAATTATTTTGATAATCCAACAAAATTGTTTCCAGATTTATTTTTTAATATTTCAACAAAACCATTTTTTTCATGTAAAGTTTATTTTAAAAATAATCTCATATTTTTCATGCAAAGTTTATTTTAGAAATAATCTCATATTCACACAGATTGAACAACTTGCAAATTGCACATTTATAATGATGTTCACATTTCTGACAACTAGTTTGAATGTTAAACACAGTATTTTGATAATCCAACAAAATTATTTTCTGATCTATGTTTGTGTGTGTACCTAGTTAAATAGTTTAAATACTTTTTATTAAAATCGTTCTATCCATGTAAAGTTTATTTTAGAAACAATTTCATATTTAGATTGGAAGACTTGCAAATTACATGAAATTTGCACAGTATTCTTTCTTTTTCTTTATTTATAAAATTAGATTATTTTCAAAAATAGCTTTATTGCAAGATAATTCTAGCATTCATAATTTTTTCATTATACAATATATTTAGAGGAACGATGAGAACGATGAATTAAAGAGACTATCTATTAAATCATAGCGTGCCAATTATATTTTATACAAATTCCCTTTGTATTTTCGAAATTATAAAAAAATATTTTCCGACGAAATAAAGTTTCACTCGAGTCCTTTTTCTGCGTGCACGAGACGAAAAATAAGGCCGTGTTCCAGTACTGAACATTTACAGTATATTCTATAGATTTTCAGTATCGGCAAGGTAAATTCAATTGAACGCATTGGTGTGCACTGATGCATATTAAAACCGTTGTACATTGTTTTAATTTGAGTGTAAAAAAGTGAAACACAAAATTTCGAATTATAAAATATATATTACTTAAAAGCGACAAAATATGCATTGAGGATTTCAAAGTTTAATCGATTTCTGCATTTATATAAAACTGCATTTTTTTATCAATTTATGTACGACGGCTTTAATGTGCACCAATTCATACTAACTCATCCAATCGAATTCGCTACAAGTATTTATATTGGAACACTACTTAAAGTCAGCGGCATACGATGCTCTATTCTTACTAGATTATTGGCTAGAAAAAAAGCATCGTATATCGCTGGCTTAAGATTTCCGATCATCTCCGTTTCCCATCGTCATTTGCTATTATGCTCAGCAGAAAAAACAACTGTTGTACAATTTTATATATAAATATAATTGATTTATTTAGATCCAGCGAGGGGAATTAAGATCAAGTCTAATCGTATTAAGATATTTTACACAATTGCAAAGCTGCTTTCTCCGCTGAACATAGCAATTGCTTCCTTGACAAACGTGCGACAGATTACACGGCGCTTTAAACCGCCCTTCGTCGTCCCATCCCCAGGTTACATGAACGCGAGCAGCCCACGAGTGGGTTACTACGCGTGCACGCTGAGTTCCTTGTGCGGCGCAGCGCTCCTCTTCCTAGTCGGCTGGGGACGGCAACCAGCATCGCCGGTTCTACCAGGACCGCGTCTTTCGAGCCTTGGCATCGTGCCGCCGCTACCGCCGTGCGCGTGCCCACCACCACCGCGGCCCCGGCTGCCCAAGTCGCAGTCCCTACACGTGCCACTGGACGTCGAGGACGGTATGCGCGAACGCGAGTTCGTCGAGCGGGTGCATCACGACCACCACCACCCGATCGTCGACCACTACTGCCATCCGCAGTTCCATACGCCGCTGAGACCCAGCAAAAGCGTGCCAGAGGGCCTCGGCCATCAGGACCCGTACCGGACTCGGCCGCGACGTCACCGTGACATCACCGTCATAGAACAGATTACCACCAGCGTGTAAGACGAAGGGGTCCACCTGACTCCGTCGGCGTGTCATTAGGCTATTGGGAACCAGAGTATTCGATTTGTTTCATCTTATAGAATTTTAAACTTCGCGTTTGTCAAATCGTTGTGGTAACAGCAACACGAAGGAGATGCCGCGCTATCGCCGCACTATCGCGTTTCGTCGAGACGCGATCAGCGGGAACAGTTATAATATATTAATTTCAGATTTGTACAAAAGTCTTCGGAAAGCTCCTATAAAAACTTTTTATCTTCTTGTCTCTCTTACGTTTCGGTAAGTCGCATCCAGAAAGAGCGAAGTATCGCGTTCTCTTCTTATTAATTAATTTAAGTTTACGCTATTACGTTTTGTTATTATACCTTCTTCTTTTTATTTTCCGCGTCTCTGTCGCGTGTAAGTATAATTTGCGAGAAATTTAGGGTGGAGAAAGAAGGGTTGAGAAAGATTGGGAATTATTAGCGTAAAAGCTGGCGCGCGCTTGCAAGCACAAGCGGAAAGTAAAATAGTAGCCATGAAAAAGGAAATAATTTCGCGCACCCAGGACGACTATTCATGCGATCGTAAATCAAGGAGGAAGAACGACAGTTAAAGTTCTTTAGAAACATCCCTACTAGGTTCGTTTCCTAGCTGCTAAGCGATCGACTATTAAATTGAATTAGCGTAAAAAAATCTGTATCTCGAATAGATGAAATTAAATGTATAACGCGCGTAATTAGGAAAGTGTTTATTCGTGTTGACGCGCTTGTTTGAAGTACACGTATATTTACTGTCGGGGAAACGATTGTCCGCTAAACACACATTTAACGACAAAGTATAGGAACAAAGAAATAAAGCGTAATCAAAGTTTCGTTTTTTAACAGAATTTTGATGAAAAATATTCCTAGTCGTTCTAAAAATTAGAGGAACGCGGATAACGATTACAGAATACAGCGAACGATCGAATAGTTTTGTTTCATATATAAATACACTTTTTCATTCGACTTTTCTCGTTCGAGTCCCTATAATTATTTACATCTCGTAGCAGAGAACGACAGACAATTCTGAATGCATTATCCTAGCTCAAATAGAGATCATCTCCTTCGAATATTCTTGTTATTTGCGTTTTGAACGAAGCGAATCGAGTTTGATTTGAATTCACGAGAGTTCAGATCTGTTTCCACTTTGACGTTGAATGTACGATTAGTCGACTAATCGCGCAAATATTTCAAATTGATCTCTCTTGTCGTGTAAAGTTTCGAAATAAC
>NW_012130116.1:774967-780421 GCF_000143395.1 Atta cephalotes | reverse complement strand
ATGTATGAATTGTAATTAAAAGCAGATGCGTCGTTTCTCGATAGATGGAAATATATGTATGTATAGTGCTCGGAGCTGGTCTCCGGAAACGCCCCGCTGTAGATATCCGTTAAATATTAATAGATATAAACCATCGCGCGGACGTTTCGAGCGAAAACGGTCTCGAGGTTGGACGCATGCGAAAGAAACTTTGCAAATAGTAGATAAAAAAATTAGGGCAAATCGACGCTTTACGAAATTGCATATTTCTTTTTTGTTTAATTAAACATTTGGGACTTCGCGACTATAAAATTCTTTTATATATACATATAGATTCCTTTAGGAATCTGCATATTATATCCTTATTTAATTATGTTTGTTTTATTCTTATGTATTCGCGAGTAATCATATTCGCCGTAAAAACATTTACGGCGTAAATGTATTATTATCGCACTGACTCGTATTAGCTGTACTATCACGAAATGTTGCTCGGCTCTATTCCTATCAACGTGTAAGGCTAATTATAATCCCGAGTCACTTTACGATAATATAATTAGTACCTGAATATTAAGTGCTCTGGGTATGTAATGAGCGACGATATTAGACGGTAATTTAATTATTCCTACTTTCTCGTACCTTACTATGTGTCGAAAGTAATCGTTAACGCACGATATGTGCCATACCATCTCCTCGCCGCAGTGATTTTAATCAAGAGAAACATAGAGAGTGTATCGCAAAGGTGTTTGCCGACTGTAAGAAAGTAGTAATGTAGATTATATAGGACTCGTAGTTGAATTTGTCATAGTTTGGGCAGTGTTATTAAATAAGGAAGTCTACAGAGAATAGAATTTCCTACGTGAATGTATACAATGAAATCCAATTAAATTAATACGCATCGCCGTATTGATTCAATTCTCTGGAAAGTGGAACAATCTCCGATTGATGAAACGAAACAATTTTCAATTCATGTGACTTGATTGAGAAATATCAAAATCAATCAGATATATCCCCTTCAACTTATATCTGTTTCCTTTTTTTTTTGCATTTTCGGCCCGTATATTAATCACGATTTTTTTCTTTCAAATTGACTACGTGATATAAATTAGAAAGTTAAAGCTGTTAGAGCAGGTGCACACGATATACGGGGCCAAAGTTAGGTTGCCCAGACGTAATTTATATTGTTTAACAATCAGATAAATGAAGAGCTAAATTGTTCGCCATTTCCATTTTTCACATCTAAATAACTGTATTTGCTCTATTACATATACAATTGTATTACCATGTCATTGTCCAAAATAATATTAAAAAAAAATATTAAACATAATTATTAAAAATAACACAAAAGATACTTCACGTGGACTTTTTATATATAGATGTTCCACAAATAGAATTAAAAGATTGTGTGCCCCTGCGTTAGAACAAAACTGTTTTTACTACATGTAATTATCGACGCATGTCGAGCGGCGAATTTGTTAGATCATAAAAATTGTAGTTTATAATGTTACAGAGTATCTCTTAGTCGCGTTGAACGGTATCCGAGTTTCTTTAAATCAACATATGTAAAGATAAAAGTTACCAATCTTAACGATCGTTACGAGACCTTTTTTAATATAAAAAAAAATATATATATATATATACACATTAACTTTTGATGTGATGAATTGTTTATATACTGCCAATTTTTATAGGATATAATCGAGTCTCAATTTTCGATTGAACGCACGTGGACAAATCGTATGTAATTTTACGAATTCACAGACAGATGAATGTCTTCATATTTATTGGGACATTTGCAAACGATAGGCATTTTTTTCCTAAACTAGTCTCTCGCAATCATTAAGTCAGGATTGTTAACGAATTTACACAGTAGACACAAATAGTACACCTCGGAATGTAAACAATGTTGATAGAGTTTATGGAATTCGCTTATGTCGCCATATTGCCAATAATATTTCGTTACACAAGACAAAAAATTTTTTTACAGAATGTTTATAGTTATTTACGATTTTCATTCCTTTTACTAATTTGATTACTAATTTGATCAACAATATTTTTAATAGAGATTTATTTCTACCGCAATTATATGAAACATAAAATTTTGATCAGTAATAAATTTTATAAAAGCAAGCAATATTAGAACAAAAATAATCTTTTTCCAAGAAGTTTTTCGTTTTATTAATGGGAAATAAAAGGGTAAATTAAAAAGTTATGCATTTTTATGAATTTATTACTGTCAAAATTAATGAAACCATTACGGAAATGATGCTGGTAGTAATAAATTTACAAATTGGACTAATTATAATTACTTTTTTATGTCTATATCATGATATACTTTGTACGATACATTTTGCTCGCGTAATATATTATACAAAAACGTATGTTTTCCACATGAAATCTATTATTAAAATCTAATAATAGATAATTTGTATACTGCTTTATTCGTAAATTGTTGTTTATATTAAAGATTATAATTTTCAAGATGATATTTTAGAATTAATTGTGTATGTGGATGTGTGTGTGTATGTGTGTGTATGTGTATGTGTGTGTGTGTATGTGTGTGTGTGTGTCTACAAAATAGGTGCACAAAGAATTAAATGTGCCTCACAATGATTTTGTATGATATTTAAAATTTTTTTAAATCTTATATCCAAATTGTTTTGAGAAAGATTTGTAGCGAGTTTTTCTAGCTAGATCCGAGTTTGGAGGTATTTGCACAATCACGTTGCGTTTACGATGAAAATATCTTACAATTAATCGGAAATATCATGAAATTGTAATGGATGTTCTCGAGGAACCTGCTGTAATCACATTAATCATAATATAACAGCTTTGTCGTCAATCGATTCTTAGAAATCGCGTAACTCCGTTGCCTTGTAAATATACCTAAAGCAAGGTTTCCCTTATTGCAACACGTTGAACATTTTGTAAAGTTTTATAAATAGTTCTACGTAGTTAAACAGCTGGACCAATAAAGTATATATCCGATTGTACGTTACTTTTATATGTATATATTCACACCCTATTCAGTCATATAGTAATATCCGATAGTTTTATCGAAATTTGAAGACAATTATCACAGATAAGATGCAGTGATCATTAATTAACAATGAAAATGTAGCTTTTTTACATATACAATAATAACATATCTATTTAATTTCTAATCTAGCTTATAACTACTAATATGATATACTTCAATCATTACTTTTGACATTGATTTCATCTTTGTGTATACTTCTTCAAATTAAATCATACAGTTAATATAATTTACGATTTGCTGCACAAGTAAAAGTTATCGCAAAATTATTATAGAAGATAATAAACGCTGAGAATAAATGCAAAGTCAGAATGAACATAAAAAATACACCATGTAATTTAAATAATTCCATTATTTATTTAAATTATAAGTATATTTACTCCATCACAAGAATTATTCTATGTAATATTTCACAGTATTGCGAGGATACTTCCCTCTTTCAGAAAACGATACATAATAACGTTAAATATAAAGAAAAATTCGGTAAGAGTAAAAACATCTGAGAATATACAAAGAGGAATAATGCGAGAGATCCTTTGATAACTAATAATTAATTTTCTTTATGCTGTTATACAATATAAACACATACAGCTCTCAGATCCAGAATTTGTGAATGAAAACTTGAAGTAACAACAGAGCCCGAATTTATTCCTGATCATATCATTACAGGAAATTCGGTTCTCAATACGGTGCTGATGAGTAGAATTATGCGTTTCCGCATTCGTTGTATTTTAAATGAAGAAAAAAAAAAGAGTACAATGAAGTAACATTATCACGTTGACTATTAATCTTAAATGAATCACGGTAACTAAAAGCTAGAATAATTTTCACACTTGAGTTTACAGGCACGTACTTTCATAGTACCGGATACAATCGTGGTAACCAACCGATTTTTACATAAAAAATTTATAGACGTTCAAAAATGGACAAATATCTGCGATTTCTGTATCTAATTGCGAATGGACCCTTGTTTTGGGGTTGTACTTGTTGCTACGTAACAATATTAATCCGACTCATTAATGTTCTTGCGTAACAATGTAATATCTTAAAATTTGCTTGTTAATACATTAATATGTTTAAGTGCATTCACAAATGTGATTCCACGATGAACTTCCGTTAAATTTACAATAAAAGTAACATGCTCGTCACTCGCAATTTCTATCATTGCAAGAGGAGCATGTTTTCGAGACACGTAAGTTTCGCGTAGAGAACTTTCACTGCCTTTCAATACTAATATTAATATTATCCTTCTCACATTTATACATACTATGGCATTTTTGTAAGTGTAAATAAAAAAATAGCTGATGTTTTGTCCTTTTAAAATAATAAATTAATATTTTGGAGATTATATAAAATATTAAATTTAACTAAATTTATATCACGTAATAACCAGGGCTCATAATTTATCATAATAAATTGAATAATTATTATTTTTATGTACATATAATGACAGGATTCGCAAAAAATTTTACAAATAAGTATCTTCAATTTATACGAAATGATCATTTCTCGACTTAATGCAGAAATTTAAAAATAATATTATATAAATAAAATCACAACAATGTAAAAATGTGCGATATGTGTGCGTATGTATTGCATAACGATAAAACGACTAAAAAAATAATATAATCTGTACATAAAAAATCAGATATGGCAATTGTGCTATGAATAACTGTTTTTTTTACTCCATGTCATAATTATATAATTATAATTTAAATAATTTTCGAAAATCTAAAGCGTAAAAAAAATTGTGCACGCCTTCAAAATTAATTTTATTTCAAACAACGTTTAATTACAAGCCTTGATTATAGACTAATAGTCTCGAATAGAAAAATAAACCCAATTTAGTAAATAAGTAAATACATAATCTTGGGTAAACTTACACTATATTTGAGTATTTTTCGAATATAAATAATAATCAAATACAGGAATTGAAACCGGTATCATTCCATCGAGATTTGAGTAAGTAATATTGATCCCTATGTATTATTTGCGACATGTAAATATAACAATCGATACAAGGATCTTTTCCAAATATTAGGAACTTGGTCGGTCTAGGCATTACTCTGAGATGCGACAATTTGAAGTATTCTACACTAGACGATTCGCATATAAGTACACATTTCCGCTTTGCTGTTTCCTGACCGTGACTTAGCGCGAGACACAATTGTGTCTCTTAATATTTCTAATAAAAGAGATTCATCGAAATTATACCTGTTTCACTTCTTGTTTGAATTGTAAATTTCATAATATGTGTTTGTTGCGCTGTGTGTGTGTGTGTGTGTGTGTGTGTGTGTGTGTGTGCGCGTGTGTGTGTGCGTGTCGTGTGTGTGTGTGTGTGTGTGTGTGTGTGTGTGTGTGTGTGTGTGTGTGTATATATATATATATACTATAGTACGTACGTACTAACGTATTAACGTACGTAACGTAACGTTAACTTA
>NW_012130116.1:741934-774694 GCF_000143395.1 Atta cephalotes | reverse complement strand
TTACTTAAATAAGTAAGTATATCTAGTAATAACTACGTTCTTACTACTTCTTGTTATTGTAGTATTATATATATAGTTGTTGTTGTGTGTGTGTGTGTGTGTGTGTGTGTGTGTGTGTGTGTGTGTGTCGTCGTGTGTGTGTGTGTGTGTGTGTGTGTGTGTGTGTGTGTGTGTGTGTGTGTGTGTGTGTGTGTGTGTATATACATATATACACATATGCACATATATGTAACGCATTATTACGTATCATACATAATATGGCGTTTGTATATTGTGCAAATAATCGAACACTTACGTTGAACTGTTGTGCAGGGCATACCGCAATGCATATAGAATTATTAACGCAGAAAGCATATAAGAACACTCGCTGTTCGTATCTCTCTTTCTTTCCGCCGTCCTCGCGTTACGACGTTGAAGTATAACGAAATTGTTCTATTAGACGTTTAATTCAATAGGCTTTCACTGCTAGGCCGTGGTTTAGTAACCAGACTATATAAGGCTCGTATTCCGTTCTCCGTTAGATCCGGAGGCCCGAACAAAAAATCCCGTCGAGCGTTCGGATTCGACAACAGGTCCCGCATACTCTCAGTCGTAAGCACCCAAGAGCGTAATGAGGTTTGCGTTAAATTTACTTTCCTAGCCAGTGTCCCGGTAATGTGAACGTCGTCGATCCAAAAGTACGGCTCTTTCTGAGCTTCGCGGTACAGTATAAATACACTATCGGGAGAGTATAGGATCGCCCATCCAGCACAATATGCGGGATAAAGTCTACCGGGATACTCCTGAGGAGAGACACGCCATTTTGAGCGCCAGGATCTCTTCACTGCGGAAGCCGACAGAAGATCACAGAGAATCAGACGTCTTGCACCCCACGGCGAAAGGCCATGCGTTAGAAAGTCCAACATGGCCGGTAAATGAACAAAAACGTCATCATCTAATTTAAGAATATATTTGGCACCTGAAACAAAAAATAGTAACATCAAAATCAGATATAAATATTATACCCTTGTAAATTTAATAAAAATATAAAAAGTAAAAGATAAGAATTGTATAAGAAAATCTATTTATAAGAAAAATTAATCGATCAAATTAATATTAATAAATCTATTCAATCAAATATCAATTATTATCAATTATCATCAACTATTATCATAGTATTATCATTATAATATTGTTGTAATATCTGACAAAAAAAATGGTCGCAAATCAAAAATAAATAAAATAAAATTATAAAACGGTGAACATCATATTATGTTCGCTTCTTACTTGGACAATAATAAGTAGCCCACTTTAATCCCATAACATGCTTGTAGGTCATGTTTCTGTAGGCATCAAGAAAGTTTCCCTGTATTAAGTCTTGGTATTTCTCGTTCTCCTTCTTGAGTTTGGATTGATATTTCTCCGAGTATCCCACGAGAAATAATAAAGTCACGTCCGGCGCTTGTTGACCCCAGGTCTCCCGCACGACATGCCTCTTCGGAAAATTCCCTGGCGCCGAGTGAACCAACATTAACAGCAATGGCTGCGTACGATTACAGGGATTGTGATTCATAATGAACCTAAAGTCCGTGATGTTGATCAGCGTGGATTTATCATCGGACGGAAGTTCGTTTATTGAGTAGGGCTGCGTGGAGGGTGTGACGTTTCCGGGAAATATAAGGATATATCCTGGCGCGGCCACACCGCCGCTGGAGTAAGGAATCGGCGATCCTGAACCATCGATGTGAATCCAAAACGAGAAGCATCCAGTTAGTGCCAAAATGACCACAAAGATGAGGGTGCATGGCGAAGTACCGGAGGCATGTAGCCGCCGCTTATCCAGCATACTAATAAGCCCCTTTCATCATATACATCTGCCTGAAAACACGAATATTCTCGATTAGGTAACTTGTTCTCACCTTTACAGATTATTACTCGTATTATAGATCCTGTACGTTCCAGGTGTCTCATGGTCCTTTCGGACATCCTTACTGCAGATTGTACCAGTTTTATAGAATATACATTAAAATGTATCTCTTTTTACAATTCACAAAGAGAAACAAAGTAACCAATAAAAGTTTATTAAGAGCCAGTTTAGTAAGAGCCAACGAGAATCCGTAGTTGTTTTGCAAAGTATGTGTTAGTGAAAAGTTATGCAATTCACAATTACATGCAAAAACGCAAACGTTTTGATAAGTTCTAGTCATCCTAAGTGCAACTGAGAAGATTCTGATCAGAAAAATGAATGTTGATAACATTTGATAAAACGTAATATATATAAAAAAAAGATTTTATAAAAAAAAGATGTAAACTAAAAATATCTAGTCACTAAAGTAAAGTAATACACACGAGTTATGATCACTGAGAAAACGCACAGTACATATAAAATTCTATGAAGCCGGATAGTAAGAATGTCTGGCTCAGAATGTCACTGTTTAGAAATAAAATAGACAATGATAAAGGAAAATTATAGTCTGGAAAAGTAACATCAACACAAAACAATTGACATACCACGATAAAAACCGAACAGTTAGAGTAGACGATAAATATGATTAATTGTAAGAAACAACAGTGAGAATGTTTTTCTAGTTTTTTCATGTTATAATATTATGAGAATTTTATAAATTTTTATTTTAGAAAACGCTATAAAATTTGTGATCGTAAACTATATATATATGACACTTTTCCAGACTATAATTTTCCTTTATCGTTGTATTTCATTTCTGAACAGTGACGTTCTGAACATTTTTTTGTTACTATCTGGCTTCATAGAATTTTATATGACTGTGCGTTTTCTCAGTGATCATAACTCGTGTGTATTACTTTACTTTAGTGACTAGATATTTTTAGTTTACATCTTTTTTTTATAAACGTATATATTACGTTTTATCAAATGTTCATTTTTCTGATCAGAATCTTCTCGTGGCAGTTCAGTTGCACTTAGGATGACTAGACTCATAAGTCGAAACATTTATATACACACACACACACACACACACACATGCGCGCGCGCGCGCACACACACACAATATACATAATATCAATTCTTTTCGTTCGTATAATTTACAACAAATTAATAAAAAGTAAAACCCAAGTCTATACATTAAACGAGCTATAGTTAGGCGTACTAAATAATATTTATAAATAATATTTATAAATCGCAAATTATAATTTTCCAACATATTAGGTACATTCATATTACACGCATATTCAATATGATCTAAATATTACTTTTTCTGAAATTTTCACTGCACTCATGTAAATACTTGTAAATGTCTCATAATTTTTTTTAAGTTTATAAATGTTTTTTTCTTTTAAAACTAACTATCAAGTTTCAATTTTAGTCTTATATTATCAGCAAAAAATTAGAAAAATATCACAATATTTAGACCATATAAAGTCTTACTTTATATCAATTTCATACACGCACATCCAAGAAGAGAGAGTTTTAAAAATTTTATAAAAAATAATAATTCCACTTGCTCGAAGTTTTGTGTGTGTGTATGTGTGTTGTGTATGAAATCGCAAAGTTAAAAAGTATTAAGTAATGCTGTTCGCAAGAAATTTCCCACACGAATCAATGGCTAAACTACGAAGAATCGTATACGAGACATAACGTATAACTAGCTATTGACACCGATAAATCTTTCAGAGAAGACGATTTTAAGAGTCTGATTCGATGATTTATCTCGAGATCATTTAGATTTTTATTATTTGATAAGTATCATTTTATCGATAAGCAAATTTAGTACACAGATTAAAAGCAAATATATACGTGCGAAATTACAACATATTAATTCTAACAGTATCCCTTTACACACTTTAGACTATTCATAATAAATAACGATATATACTTCGTTCTTCAAAATAATAATTTTATAAATATTTGGATAAGATGATAATAAAATAAGCAATGAAATACAAGAATTTAAAAAAAAATTCACTTGGAAGAAAAAGTATTAAAACATTTTGTTAAATTATTACGAATCGGAAAACTTAAATATTTACGAAAGCTATAGCGTCTGCACATAACGTTTATGCATAGAAATGCTTTAATGTTGCTTGATAATGTCTGTGTAAGCTTAAGATTGAAATTACGTTATATAAAATATATTTTTGTCAAGTACGCAGTAAACGATTAAAATATTTGCATTTACAATAATAAAATCAGAAATGTATAAAGATGCTGTTTATTATTTAAGTTATAGAATAATTCGAAAAAAATCTCAATATGCTCCATAAAATTAATATAATAAAATTACGCACACCCTTTGGTATGCCCTTTAAATTATATGCATAGGGAGTTCGCTTAAGTTAAATTATAAAATCGAATTAAATTGTAAAACTAAATTTTCCTCGAAAATCGCGGATGAACTCTCACAATAATATTCGTATAAATTACAAAAGTGACTCTGTAGGAAAATCGATAAAAGTTTCCTTTTAACAAGCCAGTACAACATAACAATGGTATATTCATTGACTTATGAGAAAACTAATTCCGAGTGCAAACACGCGACAACTGTTACTCAGCTTTTCTGTTAGCTCCTGCAATCTACCAGTATAGATATGGATGGCAATCTTATCCCACTCAATTTAAACATAGAATATGATATTTGACAATGACGAATTAATCATAACTTATGTATTTTTTTTATTCAAAAATTAAAAATACCTTTTCAAAAAGGACTTCTGATAATGAGATAAAAAATATTCTTAGTGTACGTAATCTTACCAATTTTACACAATAAAAAACAATATTAAAACTAGATTAATAATTTCAATTCATTTTTCTTCTTCAAACCAGAACTTCAAATAAGACTTGAGACGAAAGTAACGCATACAAATTTAAGTCTATATATTCTTAGAACAAATCTTTATCTGATGTTATAACGCATGATGTTATCACAACATTTAGCATGAAACCAAGATCATTTTATTCTAGATTTGAGAATTTTCCATTTAAAATATTCCTCTGTTAACAATAAATATGAATCTTATTTTATGATAGATAAAGAATATATATATATATATAGTAGCACTGGATCAGGAAATCTTTTTTATAGATGTAACAATGAACTTTGTACTAATGTATTGAATCTATCATTTATCCAATCTTCATGACACTAAGCCTTAAAAATTTACGTTGCAATAACTTTCGATCACGTTCGAAAATTATCAGTCGAGTATTATGCAAAGTTATTTTTATATCTCATTTATCATTTCTCCATTTTCTTATTATTATAAAAAAATATCTTTGATTAGACATTATACATTATTCTACAGTCTAGCTATGTAGATTATCTTTTATTCTTATCAAAAATTAATAAAAATTATATTTAAATGAGATAGTACATATGGAGTTTTGAATTTTTTGTAATGTTTGATGATAAACATACAGCACGAGTTGTGACGAGATGTGACGTGACTTCGTACTGCACAACTATAATTTCGAAGCAACTTATACTATATATTTTTCAACTGTACGTCAAGGACACAAAAAGTTCATGAACGAATAGCGACGGTCGATTAACACGTAATGAATTCATTATTTCACATCGTTGTAAGTAGCGTACAGTGTCTATTAGAACGTCGGCATGTCATTAAGACTAAAAAATGGTTAGATCGATTTGTTGTTTGACTGTAGTCAAGGCCGATATGAACTTGGTATGTCAATTCAAGACCGATAAACATCATTTGTAGATGAATTTTTCAATTTCAACGATGAAACAAGGCTTTAGTACGTGCTTTTGTATATATGTGTTGATATATGTGCTGCATGTTCCATCATTTTATTACATAGATACGTAGATCTTCTATATTGAAAGAGAATTAAGCCCCAGCCAATAGACTGAAAACACTTTAAAGTATCTATTTCTAACTTCCTCCGTCTTCTCACGTATGCGAAATCGAATATTAAGAACGTGCACTAGGATGCTAATGCCTAGGAGGGATGTCGACTGTATAATATCAATCAATAAATATCGATCAATATCGATATGTTTGTTGCGTTGTTACGTTTCCTAACCAGATGTACGGCAATCTGCATAAGCTATGAGCAAGAAGCCTCGTGTTTAATCGAGATAATCCATTTCATACGGCTCGTATTGCTGTAATGTATAGGTGCACAACATGCAATATCAAAGATAAAACATCTCGCTTGAAAACCATGGACTACTCCCACTTTTATAATTATCTTTTATAATTATTGCGAAACGTATCACGCGTTAATCTTTATTTGAAATAAACAAGAAATAAAAATTTAATTCATTTCCATAAAAATTTAACGTGTGATAAACGTAATAAAATAAATTCGGACATTATCTCACTTTTTTTACTGCTCACCCAATTCTATCCTAGCTATAATCCTAACAAAAAGATACGATAATCACTGATAATTGTAAATTTATCTTATTTGCATTGAAAAAAATCTTAATTTCATGGTTAATTGCAACTTTAGTTGAAAATGAACAAATCAAAATTTTTTGATAAACCTATTAAACCTATTAAAAATAATGATATGAAATGGTTTTGAAATTAAATTAATTAAGGAGCATATAAGCCAATGCAGATTATTATTTGCGAGTAATGTCTTCATAAATTTATTTAGGTCGAAACAATAAAGGTCGAAACGTTCATTTATATATTTATTTATACATAGTCATGTAACAAATAAATTTATGAAGACATTACTCGCAAATAATAACCAGCGTTGGTTTACATGCTCCTTATTCAATTAATTAAATCTATTAAAATTCTAATTGAAATAATCAGATTTTTTATTAATATGATCAGAATTTTTTGCTTCATTAATTTTCAACCAGAAATTCGTCTTAGTGGTCTTATTCTATTAATGCAATTGATCCCTTTTTTTTATAAAGTATGGCGAATAATACTCGTCGTTCAAGAGTTAATTTATAGGATTATAACTAATCGCAGTTGCGGTAATGTGGTTTCGGGATAATTCATCTTCCTCACTTGACCTCATTTACAGAGATTAGCAAGTAATTAGGCGACTTGTAAGCGATTAGGCCAGAAGTGCTGTGCGGCTTGCATACGCGGTCAGTTCACGCTCTAATATTCGTAGAGCAAAATGGTAATTCTACTTTCGCGCAACTAAATCATTTCAATTGGTGAGGAACGATCGCGAAAACACGCGAGTGCGATTTCGTTATCGTTGAGTTCTAATTATTACGTCCGTATCGTAATTAGAAGGCGGATTAGTTTTCATGGAGAGGAGGCTTAATCAGAAGCTGATTGAACACGCGGTATGTTATGCTCCGGTTCAAGACGGATTTTACAATAATACAACTATCCACATCGCCAGAGTAAACGGAATACTATGCACACAAGAACTGATTGTCTTGATCCTTGAATCATTGGTTTCCGGAATCGGTGTTATCGATCCCGTGAGTTCATGCACATATTACGCTAGTTAACGCTTGAAAATCAAATCAATAAGCTCTTCTAGAATTTTCTCACATAAGTTTGGCTGCAGACGTCTTGCGATGTAAGTGAGAAAATTACTTCGTAAAGATATAAAGGTTTCCCCCCTGAGCTTTCTTTAATTTCATAAACAGTAATATTATTGTAATTTCTAGCTTGTAATGCTCTCTATAGTAAGTACTCAAAAGTAAAGTTCTATATTTAAAACTCATTAAAAAATAATAAATCTAAATATTTCTTTTTATCAACTTTTTACTTAATTTTTTACTTAATTTTTTGTTTAAAATATATGTAATATCGCATGTTTTATTTTTTATAAATTATAATTAACAATATTTTTTTATAAAATTATAATTTTTTTATAAAATTTAATAAACAGAAAAAATTAACTATACAAAGAAAGCAGAGGAGAAAACTGATCGTTAAATTTTGAATATAAAATTTGTTTTTTATTCCTGCACTAGTTTATACTAGAATTCTGTTTATCACTTTCACCAAATACCAAACATATATTTCACTTTAAATTCGAAAAATGTATACTTCAAATGTTCAGCTACAGAAAACAGCTTTTAAAAGAAATAAAAAAATGGAAGTAATAACATCACCTAATAATAAATTTTGCAACATGACTGATAAGCTATATAATAGCATAAAAGAAAAAAATCTTTTTACATATTTGTGTATAACACAATTCTTTTCTTTTATGCTATTATATATTTTATGTGTACTACAAAATTTAGTACTACAAAATTTACATATATTTATTTCTCATTGTATTCTGTAAAATATCCACAAAATAATAGAGATCGAGAACACGAAGAACCATTTGCACGCGCAAATCGTGCGTAAAAATGGAGGATTTACGTGCGATCATTTGTAGTATACCCTTTAATACGCACCCTTAGGTTGCCGACCCTCAGAGGCACGTTATTAGATCAGTCGAGAAAAATTATACCGCGTTCATCCATGTACGCGAGAAAAAAATTATATATCACCGATAACAACAACATCGACGTCGACGACGACAACGATGAATTTTCCATACTCGTCTGAATCATTTGAAACTAGGTGATGACGCACACCCTTCATCTCTTAGGTTCCACATTCGTTGCCAAACAATCCGGCACCAGAACGGCGGCTGCCAGGAGCGGCGTAAGAAGGAAGAAAATCCGAAAATGCTTTTATATATGTATTATTTTTTTATGAAATCATTGCTTTTCGATATAGAACGATCAAAGAGGTGGATCTAATTCTACAAAAAGATTTTTTTATTTCTAGAAATAGTTCCACTTTAAAAAGACAATTTCATTATTTTTGTTTTAGATAATTTTAGAGAAATTTTAAGAAAATAAAGAAATATGTGAGTAAAGGAAGTTTAAGATGTACGTTATTTCACCTTAAGCAAGGAAATGAATTCATTCCAACTTTACAAAGTAAACTTTAAAAATGTTTCTAAAAGAAATAATGTTGCAGCTATATGTGTGGTTGATTGAAAATACGAACTTCAATTTCAGTTTTTGTATATGTATGTGTGTCCTTGGTTGTGTCGTAAATAAAGAACTCGAAACATATACGACATATATAAGAATGAGAATTGTTAGCAAAATATTTGTACAACTGTAATTTAAAATAATTACCCGAGTAAAGATACCAAACGATCTTCTTTTTTTAAAATAATATTTAATTTACCGTAAAATTTATAATCTATTTAATAATCATTTGAATGTAATCAGTAGCAATCCTTAAATGAAAATACGATAATATCAGATAATCGCTCTGAACTTTAATCATACTCAACTCATTGATTAAAAAAATGACAGGCATTAATTATAAGGAAAGTTTATATTATTAGATATCTCAATGATTTATTATTTAGCTGACCCTTTTTGAATCAATGTCACATGAGTATACTGAACGATAATATTTCATTTCATGTCACGTACAAAAGGGCTTTTAATATATATCTACGACAAAGTGTGGTAGCGTTGATCCCTTCAAAAAGCGACCGTACGGGAAAGCACAACGTTGAACTGAAATTTTCGCGGCGACCTCTTGAAAAATTGAATTTTCGAGCGGAAAGTTTGGAGGAAAAAATTCCTCGAGTGCGTCCCCATGATTTATTCATGGTACTCTAAAGTTCTAATGCCACGCGTAAACTCGCACGAAATATATTCTCATTCCAATATACGCGAAAAAGGAAATCGAATACACACATGTCAACTTTTTCTGAATACGATCTAAGAAACGTCCCACAAATAAAAAATCGAAATTCTTAGCATGTCGTAGACTTTGAATTCGATTAAAAACTTTTTCACTTTGTTCTTAGTATTAAGGCTCTGCTTTACAGAAAGAATGGTTTTACTAAAGTATATAAAAATTTGGATAGGGTAACACTGTTATATACGACGCACCTATCAAAAACTTAATTTATTAAGTATTATTTACTTTATGTTTAAAGTAAACGAACTATATCAGTAAAAAACTTTGTACTGTCTACGATTATGAAAAAAAATATTAAAAATCTGAAATATTTATATTTCGTATTAAAAAATGAACTTTTTTAAGCCCTTGCATTTTTGCCGTATATCCCATAGGGGTGAGATATATGACTATTCATAGGGAGAGGGAGGATAAGTATGATTCATGAAAATACAATTACAAATAATGCATATAAATAAGATGTAAAATGACACAATAACTTATAAAATGCGTTTAAAAAATTTTATTAAGGAATAAGAATGATAAATATGTATATGAAGTAAATAATAATTACAATCTTCCCACATGTATTACAAATGTTATGACATGAGATACATATTTCATGTAATGCGTTTATTGCATTTAATACACTTAATTCAATCTGCGCACTTTATATGCTTTGGGCATAAATCTCGCCCACTAAAAAATTCCATATATCCCAAACAGGTGAGATATACAAGACAACAAACTAAACAAAGAATAGAGCCAAGTACTTGTATTTTGTTTGTATTTTTTACAACATGCTTTATTATTCCTCTATACTCATGTATCACGAAATAATCACTAAGTCTTTTGCACGTCCTACAGTAATCATTTTATGTAGATTATAATTTATGATGGTGCTACTTAATACAGTGATAAATTGATCCAATAATTTCATTAATATTAATAATAAAAAACTAAAATCGCAACACTATATTAATATAAAGACATGTAACAGAGTTGCGGAAAAATTACCCCCACTCCTTCTATTTTTTCTGACTTCTGCGGCGTAAATATCAGCACGGCGTATTTACTGGAGTTTACCCTATATATAGATCTAAAAACAATTTTGTTGAATCATCAAAATAATGTAGGGCGCACAAACTGATTGCTAGAATGTCAAAATTTTTTGCAGCATTGCTTGAAATTACTACGTAATTATTTATTATACATATAATAATAATAGATTATACGTATAATAGATGGACGTATAATAGATTCAACAAAATTATTTTCAGATCCAGCTAAATTTTTAGATACTTTAACAAAATCGTTCATTTCATATTGATATATCAATAATACATCAATAATTAAAGTATTAGGTTGTCCGGAAAGGTTTGTACCGATTTTGAAGAAAAATTGAAACGCAGAAGATTTAAATTTTTAATTTCATTTATTAAATTTAAATTTCTTTTGCGGCACGAACTTTCCGGACGACCCAATATGCGACAATAAACTGTATTAGAACAATTAGATTGTTCATTATTAAATTTTTTTTGTTATTTAAGAATCTTGAAAATATTTCTTTCGAATTTAGGAAGTGTATTGTATGCGTTAGAAATCTACATTGTTATTATTTGCTAAACACTCACGCTTCTGTGAGGAATTTTATCTTCATGCGAAAAAAAACGTATCTTATCGAATCAAATGATAAGATATTTACAAAGCGTAATAATCATTAAATATAATATTGTCTGAAATTAATAACTCGTAAAAAGATACAGAGATAATAATAATTTACATTTTATATATATATAAAACACAGAATAATAGATATTAGAATAATTAATATTTATATATTAATTATTGATTATTTTAAAATATCATTCTAAAATATAAATATAATCATAATATGTATAAAACATAAACATAATAACAAATATTAACATTCATTCTAATTTCTTTTTAATAATTTTGTATATTTTACATAATTGAAAAAAACAGTTCTGATATAATAATTATTATTTTGTGTAAATTGTATGATAATTTTCTTGTGAAAGAAAAAATCCTCCAAATCAAATTTGTTCACGAAAAAAATGATTTTGAAGTTCAATAAAAATTTAGCTGTATACAGATCTAAAAATAATTATGTTAGACTATTAAAATAATTATGCAGTACATTCAAATTGTTTACTAGAATGTCAAAAGTTTTTATAGCATTATTTGTCACATCAGTTTTTATAGCATTGTTTGAGTTTCCTACATAATTATTTTAATGGCCCAGCAAAATTATTTTTAGATCTATTTACTAGAGTCTACTCGAAACTACTTTTTAGTCTCTGGCCGAAACCGGAAACAATATACAATTTTTATTCAAATTCGACTAAAAACCGAAACCGAAATTTTTGGATAAATCTTACATCATATGATTTTCAGAAAATCATTGAAAATCGAACTATGTAAAATTTATGTATTCTTTTAAAAATCAAATGTTATTAATATCTTATTATTCCTTAAATTATAAAGAATTTCCTATAAATTATAAGGAATTTCAGGCATTAGACAGCAATTTGGCGAATAAAAAAAAAATAAAGAAAGAAGACAGCGCCGATATAATAGTTTATAGCAATTGACGCCGATTAGTCGATGATAATCTTATTGAAAAAAATTACGTCACAAAATTACGTAACGAAATCAATTAAGATAAATAAATTAAGATAAATAAATCACGTAACGAACTGTTTCAAACTAGTACATGATTTTTTAAATTACATAATTTGAAAAATCACATAATGCTTTTTTTTCTTCTATTTCTATTATTCAATTTTTTAAAATTCGATAAATATAAAATCACATAATGGATGGAATTAGTTCTAATATCATTTATTTAAAATCTAACATTACGTAATTTAAAAAAATCATATTAATAAAATCGTACTAATTTGGATCAACAATCCGATATGTGATTTACTTGTCTTAATTACATGATTTCATAACTCTTATCTGATTTATGTAACTTTGTAACGTGATTTTTTTAATAAAGAACACATTTTTACATTTTTCGAATACTTGCCGGCGCGATGCAATTTGCAGTTTCGATTTACTTACGAAATGTTCTCTTAATTTCAACCGAAACTGAAATCAAACCGAAACTCCGATTTTTTATCAAAACTGACTGAAATCAAAATTTCGGTCGGACTTTACTGACTATTTAAATTTTTAGATACTTCAAAAATAATTCTTTTTGTGTTAAAGTTGTTTCCGAGACAATATCTGCGCGTTAATAGCAAATTCGACTTGATGTACTCAGCGAGAATTGATGCACATTAAAAGCCGTCGTACAGATTGACATAGAAACGTGCGTTTAATATAGAAATAGATTAAACTAAATATTCAATACATTTTATTGTATTGTTAGGAAAAATTTTATTGTATTGTGTATTAAAAATCGATAAATAATAATGATTCCAATAATTAAATAAATTGAACGATATAATACAGAGCTAAGAACCAACTCGGGATAATGTGTGAGTAACAATATTATTGTAAGCAATCTAAAAACATACAGACTATTTTTCGATCTCTATCGGGTCCTTCTCAATGTTAAAAAATAAATTTTAATGTTACCGGTAACTACGTAAGATGTTCAATATATAAAAAGTGCATTCGCATGTTGTAAAGAATAATTATGGCAAAACTATATACGGCCTAGATTCAATCAGCTTCCCATCGGAACTTGTTAATCTATTTCAGAAGTCACATAATCGTGATCAGAGATTTATTTAATATCAAACTTATATGATATAATATCAAACTTAATGTCGAACTCTGAGATGTAATCTTGTTTTGTTACATCTCAGAATTCGATAATATTAAGACAATATTAAATTTGATGTGATAGAAATCTTGCCATAATTATTCTTTCCAACATTTTTTATATATTGAATATCTTACGTAGTTACTGGTAACATTAAAATTTATTTTTTAACATTGAGAAGGACCCGATAGAGATCGAAAAATCGTCTGTATGTTTTTTAGATTGGTTACAATAATATTGTTACTCACACATTATTCTGAGTTAGGTCTTAGCCCTATATTGTATTGTTTAAAAATGTGCATTTTATAATTCGAAATATTTGCATTTAATTTTTACACCCAAACAAAATCCGTATATAATGGTTTTAACATGCAACAGTGCGCACTAGTGCGTCTAACCGAATTCGCTGGAAAACACCGCTCTGTACATATAAAATTAATTTTCCGTGTGTTTGCCTGTTGTGATATCAAGCGAAAAGGGCAGGAACAGTACTATAACTAAGCGGGAGCCCAGTAAATACGTATACATGTATATATACCTTGGTCAAACAACTCAGAACACCCTGTGTATATGATATTATTGATTTCCGAGTCATCCTAGATAATTATTTTCTTTCGCAACAAACCTTGTGCAATTTACACAAAAGTAGCACGTGCTCATCAGGAGCCCACACACGTCGTAGAATATCGCGCAAGTCGGATCGTTATGAAAAAACACACGTGTATTTTTTCATCGCGGGCACAAAGTCTCGCATTCTCATTCATTTAGCGTGTCATTTAGCACCGAACGCGTGGTTGATCGGTTCTAATTATTTGTCGTTTGTTCAATAGAGAGATCGTCGATACATTGTGCGATCGAAACGAAAGCCCGAAACTGTCGTTTGAAAAAAATTCGCGCACGAAAAATGACGTGAAATCATTTTCATGCGTTAAGTATTTAAATTCGAGAAACGAAAACCGTTTATTAGAATATATGAAGTGATTAATTAAATCTTCGATCGACAGAATAATCCGAACAAAATTTCTGATTACATAATTCGTCGCCCTTTATTTCCGTTTTCATCATTCATGTAAGTTAATTTTAATTTTGATTCAACTTTTCATCATTTTCCAATTTTTAACACTAGAAAAAAATAAAAAATAAGTTGAACTAAGGTCAAAGTTAATCATTGGTGGAAACCGGCATTAATCTTTTTTTTTTTCATATATCAAACGGTAAAGAATTAATAATTAATTCCGAGTTAACAAATAAGTGCTGATTCACCTTTCTTTTTTTTCTAATTCATAAAAAAAGATACAAAACAAATTCAACCGAGAGTTAAAGTTAATCTATTATCTTCATGGAACTGAATGTTAATAAATTTTTTTTCATGTCAAATAATAAACAACTAACAATTCCATCCGTATTAATAGAACTTAACAGATCTTGATGACAAATTAATTGAAGTTCGATCGAAATCACTCCTAAAGTGACAGCACACGATTAAATATTAATACAGATCAAGAATTAATATTAATAATTAATCTTTATTTTTCGAAAATGGAACGATGAAGATGGAAAAAAAAACAGTAATCGAAGAGGAAAAGTGTCGATTTCAAAAAGTCAAACGTACATCACCGTCAAAAGAACATCCTCATTCTTTACTTGAAGTAGATGGAAAGGTTCGCTCCAATCGTTTCACTTAAAATAGATACGTTTCCGGTTTTGGTGTACTTAAACTTGAACAGTCCGGCGCGATCTAAAAGCGGCATTCTAAGAACAACATCCCGAAGATAACGGATAACATACACGAACGGAGATGTCGCTCTGCGTGAAATGAAATTCCTGTTTCGAGAAAGAGAGAAAAAGAAAGGCAGATACGTTGTGTTGCGACTGTGTAAAAAAAAAAAAATCCCACCGGAGAGACGCGCGGAGATATCCTTAACGACGTTTCCGTCCGAAAGCACGCGCGGAGTTCCGGCCGGAATTCACGCCGCCGGCACGCGCGAAAATTTCGCCGGGGAGGGATTTATCGGCGCCAACCGTCGACGGCGAAAGCCGCGGACGCCCGGCACGGGGAGGGGAAAAAAAGCTCGTCGAGGACGCGCGGCGATCGCGGGGCACGAGTCCACGAGGACAGTGAAAAGGGGCAACGAAGGGGAAAAGGCGGGGGTGAAAGAGAAGAAAGAAAAAAAGAACCGATGACAGGAATGTACTTACGAGTGTCATGTGGTGAGAAACCGCCGGAGCTCATTAACACCCGCTGCGACGGCAGGAACCGCGCCACGCACATCCGGAACCCGGTTCAGCCGTGGCCGAAAACATACACGATGCGGAACGTCCGACGACGCGACACGAACTCGCCGACGGTTTGAGGTTATATACCGAAGAGAGTGTGTGAGTCGGAATAGGTACGAGAGGGGGAGAAAGAGAGAGAGATAGCACGAAGGTGGGAGGGGAGAGAGAGAGAGTGAACGAAAGAGAGAGAGGGGAGGGAGTGTTTCTTCAATCACCTGGTCGCACACATCGACGACGTAACGCGCCCAACTCGCCGCCGCACGGTTCGTTCGCTCTCTCTCTCTCTCCCTCTCCCTTTTCTTTTTCCTTCTCGATACACGTAGATGTATAGGTATATATACGTGCCGATTATTCGCGAAAACCGACGCAACGTCTTTCTCGACTGACCGCATGCTCGACCTGGCGACTACTCAGCGGTTGGCTTTCTTTTTTTTCCTGGCACCCCGCATTTTTCTTCGTCGCGACGCGTGTTCCTCATCACTCGACGAAGCAGATACTCGATCAGCGGTTTAACGCGACCGCGGAGCGGCAGGCGGCAGCATGTGCGGAAGAAATTTCCTAGGTGCCGAAGATCGGTGGAATGGAAATCGAGGAGAACGTGGAGAACGACCGCTGGCGAGAGCGATGAACAGTGAACGCGAGACGCCACCTAAGTCCAATTCCGCTTCACGAAATCTTTTAGCGAATTGTATGATTTTTTTTTTACCGTCAACGAGACACTGCGAAATAAGCTCCTTCGATATATAATATATCCTTCAGGGCGACTTCGGCGATCAAGTTTCAAATCAAACTTTAATTGACTAGTGAGTACGATTAATTAAACTTTGATCGAAGTTGTCTCACTGAAAATCGCGACTCAATCAATGTCATGTCTAAAAAATTGTTAACTATAAATAAAATTGTTAACTATATGTATTTTATCGTCATATATTAATCCAATCTTTCTTTTCATATATGCATAAAAAAGAGATACTAAATTTTAATTAATTTATATTAACTTATTTGAATAGCTCTAAGTATTTACTAAATGTACAACGTATATTTATTACGAACTATTAATTTTATTTAACTATCATTTTTTATTTAATATTAAATATTTATTTACTGTAAGTAATAGCGAATTCGATTAATTGCACTGTGCTAGATTAATGTATATTTTTGAAATTGTTACAATTAAACTGCAAAGTTAAATGTAAAGATTTATAAATATTTTAAATAATTAGCTATTTAATAATGGTTTTGTCACGTTATTTAATAGAATATACATGTGTATTATTTTATTGTCAAAGTTGATTACATCAGGCCACTGTATTTAAATGCTTTATATAAAGTAGCACATTTAATATACACTAATGAGTAATAGTGCAAGTGATCGAATTTATCATAAACGTTTACTTAGAATACTATTTTTAAACAATATGAATTTGTACATATTGAATTAATTAAAAAAAATATGTATTGATATTTAATAAATTTTGTTACTATATCAAATTACGAAAAATGATTTTTATTAAATTTATCTGTATTAATAAAATATTATTTATTATCGATTAAACGATGCGAATTTGTCTTTGTTTTAATTATCATTTTATACAGTTATTCAAATTTAAAAAATATACGAAATTCTGTTTGATTCAATCAAGTTGTCAAGTTCAATTTGATCTTCGTCCTTCAAATACATTTGTTTTTGGGAAAAGTCCCTTTGTCTCATTATTATGTTTATAAGTATTCTAATAAATTCGCTCACTTTTGGAAGCTTTCCAGTAAAAGATATAAGACACAAGATATAAGACTCATTCCATCCTTATTCAATAATCAGTAAGAAATGAAGATGGAATGACTCTTGTGTCGATTTGTGCCTCTGCAAGAAAGCTCTCCCTTTATCATTTTCACCTCAATGAACACAATCGACGGTTTGAAATTGGCGCCTTGCGCGATTGGTTGATGGTTCGTGCATGAATTGAATGGAGGCGAGATGAACCGAAGCGTCCGTGGCGTCCGGAACGACCGACCGCCGCTCCTACGGCGCGCGGTTCAGAGCGCATGCCTCGGGGGGTTTATTATCTTCTTTCTGTTCAAGTGCCATTTCGTTGCATGCAGTGCAGTCTATAAAACAGAATGCGTTCTCCGCGGGTCTCGAGTTTCCTATCACTTATCGTCATTCGTAGCGTATAAACATAACAGCACGCGGTCATTAGCTCTCGATTCATATTGTTTACGTATTCGTCTGGCACATGGGAGGGCGGCCGGAGCGCGGCTGAAAATCGCGTCGAACCCGCTTCGTGTGAGACGACGAGCACATATCGCTGTTCGTGGCGTTCCCTTGAGGCGTCGTGATTACGGATATCGGGACGGGACTCACCTCGGACTTCGCGAACGCGCAAAAATGTCATCGAGCTACGCGGACGGGTTATCGCCGTACGAAAACAAAGGAGTGCTCGGACTGGAAGAGGTAAAAAAAATATTCGGCGGGACGAGATATTTTTTTTTCCCCTCTTTTTTCCGAAGTTTTCGGCAACGCGCGGTAAACGCGATGGCGTTTTGCTCCACGTCGCCAATTCCTCGCGGAGTCGAGTGACGCTCTACTTTTTTTTTTCCATTGTTTTCTTTTTCCTTGGTTTTTTTCTTTATTCTTTTCTGCTTGCAGAGATACGACAGCGTCGAGACTCTTCGTCTGAAATGTGGTCTCCTGGCTGACTGGATACAAGGCGCGCGTCACGTCGTAGTCCACACTGGAGCCGGTATTAGCACTGCGGCGGGTATTCCCGATTTTCGGTGACTATCGCATTGTCATTTCTCAAGATTATGAATTTCGTACCTATTCATACCCGAGTTCACTCCTGTATCTCCATTTTCCTATTCGTTTCCACCAAAGACTGCGATTTGATGTATCCTGGAAAGGAAAACGCAGAAGAATTTTTAAAGATTAAAGGAGTAATGAGATTAAAAACATATTGAACAATGCTAAATCGTTATGTATTATTTATGTGTTATTTATATAAAAAAGGTTCCTCATACCAAAAGTATTCCAACTTTTAAAGATACTTACATAAACATACATATTTATGTATTTTTAACTTGTCCTTATAATCTTAATATATTCCTATAATCCTTAAATATAATAAATACACGAAATTAAAGAAAAAAATTAAGGATTTAAATATGCAAGCAAATTTATAGTTATAAATTTATAGTTATTTATAAATTGAGCAAATAGAGAACTCCATAATTGGAATACAACATACTTATTTATATTGCCAATTTGAGCGACAATCTTTTTTGTACTAGGGGTACAAATGGTGTATGGACATTGGAACAAAAAGGTTTAAAACCTTCTATGAATATCTCTTTTGATGAAGCAATCCCTACAAAAACCCATATGGCATTGAAAAAATTGATAGAAACCAGTAAGTGTTGGCAAAGTAAATTATAAAAAAGAATATCAAAGTTCTCTTTATAAACATTTTCTTTTTCAATTCTTTTATGTTTTCTTTCTTTTTTTTTTTTTTAGTAAAAAGTAAAGTTCATTATAAGTCAGAATATAGATGGGCTACATCTACGATCAGGAATACAGAGGCAATATCTTGCTGAACTGCATGGAAATATGTTTACAGAGCAATGTGACAAATGTGGCAGGTTTGTACACATACATAAAAATATAATTTCAAATATAAGGAAACAAAAAAAACATAAATTGTTTAGATTTAATTAATATACTTAATTCCGCTCAAAAAAAAATTCAGTCCATTAAACAATAAATATGAGAAAATAAGTTCAATTATTAATAATGTTAGTTTTTTTGTAATAAGAATATTAAAAGTAGTCGAAATATAAATTATTTTGCAGACAATTTATTCGAAATTTTGCGACCAAAAGCGTGGGGAAAAAATCCTTAGATACTGTATGCAGATCGGAACAAATAGGAGGGCGCCCTTGCCGTGGCCGAATGCACGATACCATTCTTGATTGGGAGCATAATTTACCAGACAGCGACTTGACACTGTCTGACCTTCACTCCAGGTAAGTGACTGTAATATTATGTATTAGCATTCAGAATAGCAGAAATTATAATAAAATACTCGCTATACGAAACTATTATGCATGCAAACTTTAACATTCGTATATTAAGAATTTTATTAAAATTGTGAATGTAATAGTACACAGTGGTTTTCGTATGGCTTGCGGAATGTCTCAGGTTTTGTAATAAAAGTTCTTGAAAATACTTATCTAAAATAGCGCGTATCATACATCTCGATATTGAATATAATATTTATACTGATGTTTTTTTAGTGTCGCCGATTTAAGTATATGTCTGGGAACAACATTACAAATTATTCCAAGTGGTAATCTGCCTTTATATACAAAAAAATACGGAGGTCGTCTCGTTATATGTAATCTGCAACCGACAAAACATGTAGGATTATCACACGGCATAAATTTGTAAAAAGGTATTAAGTATATTTCATCACTGATAAAAATGTATACTTGTAGGATAAAAAAGCTGATTTAATTATCAATGGCAACGTCGACGAGGTAATGATCGCTGTCATGAATAAATTGGGATTTGAAATTCCGGAATATGAAAGCGGTATGGATCCAACACGAAATTCCGATACAACGGCTAAAGAGATGGACTGGACAATCCCGACCAGCAGAATAAAGGAGATGAATGTGCTGTACAAAAAGGTGTGCAAGCCGATGCGAAGAAAACGAAAAACGTTTATGTATGAGAGGGAGAGAACAGACACCAAAAAGGAAACTAAAGCCAGAAAGCAAGCATTTACAGTTAAGCAAGAAATCAAAACAGAAGCTAATATAACTACAGCGGGTGAAATGTGTAAGATCGAGAATGATCATGTGGCTGATAACTCCGTTAAGACAGAAGAAAATGCAAAAGATATTGAAAAGTGTAGATATTCGATGGAAGACGCAACGGAGCATAATACTGATCTGAAAATGAATCAAACGGTGTAGCAAGTTTTAATGAAGTAATAATTTTCCATTCTAATATTTCGATTATTCTCAGTGTACGCTAACAGTTGCTTATGAGTGCATATTTAATGATGTTTATTGTCCGTATGAAATATGCGATAGATTTGCTGATGTTCTCAATAGGTATTTGAAGCATACTCGCTGCACATTTAGTATTAAATGTGGCTCTCTGTCTTCTTTCCCTCTCTCTTTCTCTCTCTTCCTTACCTTCCTTCTCTTCCTCTCCTATTTTTCTATTTTGTTTTTGTTTATAAAGAAATATATTTCTTCGAAATGAATATACTGATGATGATATATTATAGAATATATTACATATATATAATACATTATATAATATATTATATAATTAATTTATAATATATTACAAATATATTATAAATTAATATATTTATATATTTTTATTCAAATTTATATTCAGAAAGGAACAACAGATACTTTTCTCGTTTGCAATGAGAATATTATTTCTATATAATTTTCGTAAGTACGTATAATAATTGTTGATTGTGGACATAAAACATTTAACATTAAATGTGCAATAAGATTACGGGCTCATAATATTGTTTTCAGGACATGTCGCTTATGACAAAGACAATGAAAATATTCCGATAGTTGTATATATTCTTATTAGTATCTACAAAGTTCTGTTTGCGTATTGCATCTGCTTGTTACAACTAGCTTATATATTTACACATATGCATATTAGATATTGCGACGAGAAATTCGATATAGAGAGATTAAATCTCTCGACAAGCAACGTGTTCCAGATTTCTCGTGCATAATATAATACTTTTTCCACTATAGATTATATTAATAAGATTTTTCGATAAATAAGATCTTCCTAGAAGACATTTCGCCAGTAAGAACTTCCATAAGCTTTTTTTAATTGAGAATAGCTAAATTCGAAGTAGTTGCTTGATCATAATAATAAGAATAATACATATATGAGAGCCTAGTATATGAATAATTTATGCCCATAAATGGTTGAAAATTATATCTCCAACAGATTTTTATATTATCTATTAAAGAACTAGAGATCGTTATATATATAATTTTTCTCTATCTTCCATTCCTTTCATGGATATCGTTGATTCTACAATTTTTAGCAAGAAATACATGTGTCTTGTATAGAATACATGTAAAAAAAGTGTGTATATCCATTAAGATTATTTTGAACGTCAGGGCTGAAATAAAATATAAATCATCAAGAAAGAGACAAAATATAAACAAAAAAGTCTTTTTAGTATAACGTGTTACATGCGATTGGATCATAAAAAAATTATGAATCCAACATCGTTTCTACTGGCGACATTTCCTGTGTGACTTCCTAAATAATTGCTTTCGTAAATAGATTATTCTGAATCCCGTTAATCATCCTCGATGTTCAGGTATGTTCGCCTTATGAAAATTGACAGCGCATACGGGACCGATTTGCGCGTCATATTATACATATAATACAAAGCACATGTTTGTATAAGTAAGCTTAGTAAGCTAATAGCACTATTTGCTACAAGCTGATGTTAGATTGTCCGATAATTCAGATGTTGAATTTTTAACAGAGTGCGCCTTTTTCCATATAGTGTTGAAGGGAATGTTGAAAGTAAAAGTTTTAACAATATCTCGCAGTTAGTATGCTAAACGATTTTTCGCGCGTAGATTATACAAGCTGCCACTTGTAGAGTGCATTCGATAGAATGCGATATAGCGAATCATGTAATATTTATATGTACATAGTGATGTTTGCTTCATTTATCGTAACACATGATTTTATTTAAGTAATTATTATTCGCCAGATATAATATTCGAAATAAAAAGTACATCTATGAAAACGATAAAAGATAATATAATTTTTTCCAATTACCTCAGTCCATGAAAATCACTAAGTTTATATTATAACATTTAATTTAATATAAAAATGATAGAATATCACAGGATTATATATATATCTTTCAATTTTATATATATTTATACATAAAATATACATACAAAATAAAAAAGGGATTCCCCCATTTATAAGTTTATATTATAGTGCTTCTCTCTCTTTATAATATTCATATTACAGCAGAATATTACGAGCATACCATTATATAAAAATGAACATTTCCCTAGAGAGCATTTGAGTTGAAAATGTCTCTAGATTTGGATGAATTTTATAATTATAAAATTTGTTGTGGTAACACGACAAATATGATACATTCTTATAGGGATATCTCGCAAATATCGATAACAAATTGAAAAACATTTATTACTAGTAGTATTATCGATATTCTCTTTATTTTTTTCGAGAAATAATCGAGCCTTAATATGTTACGAGAGAAAACCGATTTTTATCAGAAAGAACAATAAAGTATCGACATAAAAAAAAACATTCCTTTTTCTTAAATAACAAAAATAATTTTTAATTGTTTCCGTAATTGTTACAATTATCATTATTTAAGGAACATCTAAATACACATTTTATTATTATAAGCAATTGATAATGTACATGGTATTCCAAGTTTCAACAGTCAAACTGCGTCAGTATGTTCTAAAATAAGAAAAAAATGTTAGAATTTAATTTAATTTCATAGAAGCTTTATTAAGAATCAAGAGTTATAACAAAAAAAATATAATGATGTTAATATTTGTGGTTAAAGGTTTGTATCGAACAATCAGCTAATTATATCCACATGCTTTAAAATGAATTAGAAAAATTAAAAATATTTTCTTTCATGAACAGTACTTTTTTAATCCATACTCCATGGAATTAATATTATTCAGATGTGAAATAACATTTTGAAATGAGACATTGATAAAATCATATACTATTAATTTTCTGCAGCTGGCGCCAAAATCTGAAACAGTTATTATTGCTAGATAAAATCTCTCTTCCAAAATCCATTTATTTTTTGTTAATTAAAAGATACTAATTAATTTCAAGGAACCAATAATGACAATTTATATAAAAAGAATATCGAATATATTTTAATAAATCAAAGATGCCTATAAGAGTCAACACTGGTTAGTTATGTATAATAAATTTATTAGTTAGACATAAATTGTAGACGTTTCGACCGTCAATTTGGATTCTTAGCAATACAAATGTTTAATATTAAAGAAAAGTATTCATCATATAAATAACATGAACATCATAATTTAAAATTATGTAAACGGATTAATGCCGATTGATTTGATGTTCTTTCTGTTTTTATGTGTCCAAGAGCTATTCATTTTAATTGCCAAATTAAATGACAAACGCTTGGAATAACCTACGTGGTGACTCATCATATTATATCTGATCTCGAGCGTGCGATGAGATTGCTTGGAATAACCACACAGGTTATTCCAAGCGTTTGTCATTTAATTTAACAATTAAAATGAACGAGATACATAAAGATACATAAAGATACATACTCTTGGATACATAAAGATATATAAAGATACAATTTGTATCTAAACTCTTGGATTACATAAAGATAGAAACAATATTAAATGCCAGCATTAATCCAATATTAAATGAATCAGTATTAACCCACAATTTTAAATCATGATATTCATGTTATTTATATGACGAATACTTTTCTTAAGTATTAGATATTTGTATTGATAAGGATTTAAACGATCGAAACGTCTACAATTTATGTCTAACTAATAAATTTATTGATTAATAACTGATTATTATATGACTAATAATTAATGTTGGCTCTTATAGGCACCTTTATACTTTGATTTATTCTTCAGAATATTTGCTATTTATTGTATATTTTAATAAGAATAATCTAATTTAATGTAATATAAACAAAATAGATTGTTTAATTTTGACAGAAATTTGTTATAATTGAATATAGGGATACTTCAATATATTAACCATTCGATATACAATGCTTCGAAAGGTTAATAATCAGAGTAGATTTTTTTTTTAATTCGTGATACCTTTTATTTTTTTTTTATAAAGTTTTTGTAGATCTAATCTTTAAATAATATTTATATTTCTTATGTTTATTTATTATTCTTATGTATATACAGAAAAATATCGACTGTATTCAAATATTAATTACTCGTTGGAAATATTTAAAAAATTCATAATATTCGCAATTCTGTCATAAATTCGTTATAAACATAAAATTTACTAAAATATGTTTTGAATCCTAATAAGTTCATTACTTCCATCAAGATTATTAAATTAAAATAAATTCGATTGTATGTTTAATTATTATACAAAGCTGATAAAATTTTATAATATTAAAAAAAAGTAAATTTTTATTTGAGTACATAATAATGAGTTTTTTTCAAATTTGTACAATAAATATATTTTAAGATTGTTATTTAAAAAAGTAAACTAAACAATAGGCAGGGATCCGAACTGAACTGAAAAAGAAACTTAAAACATTTATACCCTTTTTTTTAGAAGAGTCAAAATCGAAACTGATATAAAACTATAACATTTATTTGATGTTTTATAATAGAATCGAACTGAAAAAAATTTTTAGTCTAGGTCCCTGCTAAGTAATCACTTTCTTAGCAATAGAATGATATATTTTTCTGTGTGTAAAATTCAAATTGACAGTTTGATTGTTAAAATACATTTTATCTCGTAAATTTTTGTTTTAAAATTGCATGTGATTAATTTAAAAGTAAGGGGTGTAAATACATCATAAAAAATTAGCGATGTTCGGTTTTATTAGCAAAGCATACTGATTATACCGACCTGTTTGCCTGGTTTATCGTTATCTTTATCGCTTTCATTTCTAAATATTTCTTTTCTCAAGTGTACGCAACCATCACTCGCGCGAAACGCATTCGTCTTCTCCCACCCATATTGTATTGCAGGCTACAGGGATTCCTGAGAGAGGCATTATGCTCTTCGGGACTCTCCCTCTTCCTTCAGAAACGTCAGTCACTTCGTGTTGGAAAGACATATTTATTGCGTGTGTAACGAATCGACACCACGTAGTTGACATCCAACTGTATATCAGCGCATACGTCGCGATTAACACTATTAATTAAGAGTGCTAATTATAGACACAAGCTTTAAGAGCGGATAAATGGAGGATAAGAAAGGCACAAAGAAGCTTAACGCCACCAGAGTCGCAGTCGGTCAGTATACGATTATTGCAGTCCTGTGTATAGATTTATATATAACAGAAAAATTAAACGAAAAACTTGTGTATATGTGTGCGTATTATTTTGACAGTTTGTGTGTAAATGCAACAATCGGAATATCGGTATTTTCGAGGTATTTACGTAATTATTAGTGTTACTACTGTTACGCAATTACGAATAGCCAAATACTTATGAATTGAATGCAAAATATTTTCTGCAAAATATTCTCTATGATATATCACTTAATTATAGACTTAATCTTCTAATCGCAATACGCAGTTGCATCATCCTTTACACGCATATTTTGAAAAATAGATACATGTATAACGTTGCATTGATAGAAAAGTGATACGCAAATAAGAAATTAGTACTTTTTAAATAATGAAAAGCAAATTTTTAGGATCGATTTTGATATTTTTACTTGTCACTTTGTTGTTTTTTTTTGTCTTTTTATGCAGCGATTGTTTAAATTAAAAAATATTTTTTAAATGTACATACATATAGTGATATCACACAATAACGTTATAATATTTCTTTATAATTACAATTAAAATATTTATAAAAAAATAATTTCTTTACATTTATACGAGATTGTATGTATATAATTCTTCATCGTGACAAATATCGATTTAATTATTAATTCCTGTATATCTAATATATAAAATAATATAAAAGAAGAAAATACAATTAATAATACAATTTAGAAATTTATCAATATAATAGTGTCAGATATTCATTTTTTTCTTAGTTTTATCACATATTATTTGTCTTTCTTTTGACATCTAAATTTCACAGTTTTATCTGATATCATAAAAATATATACTGAATCGTTTATATTGAATGCATTTTATCGAAACAGGATATCAAATAGTTTTAAAAATAGATGCTCTCATGTATATCTAACGAAATTGTAATACTTTGGAGACACGAACTCTCTTAAATTCGAAAATCATAATGTTTTAATAATTGTAAGTATCTGTCTTCGCATGTTCAAATATTTATCATGATCATCAATTCTTCTCCATAACGTCCCACTGCTGTATAGTACTACAATTTTTATCGCGAATGAAAGATTCCAGAACGCGCGCGTGTCGGCTAACATCAATCAATGTTGACATTACTGTAATGCCAATTGACGTGTGTATCAGACGCACAGCTATATGCTTTACACACGTTTAATCCACTTTCAGTGCACTTTGCTCGGCACAATTGATTCCTTCATTTCTCCAGGATACAGTATGGAATTATTCAAAATTGATTTTTCCAATATATTGAATAATTCCGAGAATTATTCAATTATTGCCTAGATTTCTATTGTATTTTCTAGAGAAAAAAAGCATTAATTCCAATCGGAATCCATTCCGACTTGTATCGTGATAGCTGTAATATCAGATTTGCAATAAATTGAATTCATAAATAATAAATTACTTACAACGTTGTATACAGGATATCTCATTTTAATCGATCACCTCAAATATCTCTTGAACAATGCATTTTAAGGAAAAATGTTTCAGACAAAAATTTATTTTTGCACTAAAAATTCTACATAAAAATGAAAATAAGAAGTACAATCTCCAATGATTTTGAATTTGACAAATATTATTCAGAATGATTCTGAACAATATTTAAGAGGTTTTAACCATCAGTCGGGCACTTTGTAATGCTAATGTCTGCGGTGCTGTAACTTGCAAGCCTTATAACTCGAAAAGTACTTAACGAAAATGAACTTACAGTATTTTGGAAAACTCTCAAGGTAAGCTACATGAATACGTAATGAAAAATAAGGAGTTTCATTTAAAAAAAAATTCAAAGTAACCTTGCCCTGACCTCGACGACGCCACCTAAAATCAATCAAACTAATGATACCATCTTATATCCCCCTCAAAGTCTCAAAAGTTTTATCTGAAACATTTTTCCTTAAAATTCATTGTTTAAGAAATATTTGAGGTGATCGATTAAAATGGAACACCCTGTATATGTACATTTTGTAATTTATTCGTTATAATTATTTCGAATTCTATGGAAAATTATTAATAGTTAATTATAATTCATATTATAGTTAATCATAATTCAATTTAATACATAAATTATATTATTATTATTATTTATTTATATTATATATGCATCTAATTAAATGTATTTAATGTATATTTAATAACATAAGAAAAAGGCTAAAGATAAAAATCAATTAATCAAAGCTGTCGTTAGTGCAAAAAAAATCTAATTTACAATGCATAATTCTCAGAAATGAACGTCTCGACTCTGCTTTGAGCCATCTTCAGCGTATAGTAACATACATATATATTAAGTAATGACAGAAATCTATTTTTACTTTACATTATTAATAGTCTAATATACATTTATATTATGCACGCACACTATATATATGTACACTCTATATATATGTATATGTATATATTATATATATATATATATATATATATGAAATATACATTGTGCATGTGCATATTAAAATTAACAAAATAAAGTTCAGTGATAACTTTGTCGATCAGTTGTATATCCGTCTTCAATGATTTTTAGAATAATCGGACATCGATGTGTAATCGAATGATATCATTATATTGCCCTATATCGCAATTGTTGAACGATCTACCTACATTTAATATCACACTTGAGATATCATTCTTTGTCAAGGTTGCAATAAATATCGATTGAATTATCTTGATCTTTTTCCTCATCAATTTAATGTCAAATAACATAAATATTACTCAAAGTTTACACACTAGCACATAATGTTCAATAAGCATTTCTTGAATCGACAGCAGGAAATAAAATTCATATGTAAAGAATTTAACATCTCTCTTTCTAATCGCGCTAAGAGAATCATATATCACTTTATGACCGACTCGTATTTCTTTTTTATCAGCATTTCTTTTGTATCAGATTTAATTATAGCTTAGTTGATTCGTCGATCCTCGTTATGACGACATCGATAGTAATATCGATATCATATTTAAATCTATCAATTCTTAAACATTTTTTAGCATTTTATTAATATTTATTATTTATTTTTAGATATCTAATAATTTTAAAATTTAGCTTTCTATCTTTGTTTTTTCTCTAGTCTCAACGTTTACAAGATGTATACTTAAAAAGTTTAATTTTTATGAAACATTAGTGTTCTAGTGAAATTTATGTGGCATTATTTTTACTAATTAACATTTTTCCATTATCAAACAATTTGATAAGCTTTGTATTAAAATTCTGCTTTACAGTTATAACTCTTTTTCCGCTTATATATAAGATACTTTATTTATTAATGATCACAATTTTTTTCATTATTATAAAATCACAAATCTTTATCGCGCGTGATATCCTAGTTTTATAATATAATCTAATGTAATAATGTTAATTCCGCAGACTCGGACAATCAATATGCAGCCTCCTATTTAAAAACCGGCCCCACGCGCGGTATTGTTTACCAAGTGAAGCTCATAACATGGATCGCATGGAAGCTGATGTGCCAGAAGGATGCGAGGATCAGCAATTGGTGGTTGGCTACGGAAGTACAGAACGCGCTTGGATTTCATGATCTTGTTTTGAAATATGCCATTAATGATATAAAGGCGGACGGAAGCATCTCCGATAAAAAATATATGTATCGTTTCATGCAAATCAAGCACAAGAGATCCTTGACAAAAAACTCCAATATCACTAGTTACCATTTATTATCTCAGCATAAATTGCATCGTCAAGGCAGTTTGATCTATCTATTCAAAGCCTACGTAAATTTGCTTGATAGCTTCGAAAAGATCACACCCGATCAAATCCTGGACCTAACAATTTTTACAAACATGAACATTGAAGCATTTAATTTCTTAGTACCAGTAGAAAATGATAGACTCTATGGTTTCGAGGGAAAGGGCAAGAGATATCGTATTGACATAAAAGCATTAAAAAAGGTGCCCAGAATAATGGTATGTCTATACAACATTAAAGAGGACGAGAATATTATATCTGGCTTTCTGAGAAAATTAGTGTTCATGGTGTATCAACCTTCCGAGCACGAGTTGGAGGAACTAATCGTTGCAGATATGGGCAAGACTTTTAACACGCCGCAAATCTTCTACGATAACTTTTACAGAAATGTGATCAACTGGTTTCTTATTTATGATGCTGGCAAAGCACCATATCTCACCAAAGACCACATAAAGGAATATCTGAAAAAGACTGAAGCTGTAATAAAGGAAGTGAGGAATACCAAAATATTTGTCGATTGTCCAGTTTTGAACTTGTCAAATGAATTACAATTGTTATCTTTGTAAAGAGATACAATTCTCACTTCGTAAATTTTCATTTCTTTCGGACAAAATAAAGTACAGTGCCTTACTTTTTCGATTTATTAAAAGAAAGCGCTCAAAAAAAATTTTTTATGACTTTTACGTATTGTATTGTTTTGCATGTGATATAATGCATGTAATATAATATTTTACATTTTATACTAGAAAGATTATGTTATTTAATAAAATGATGTATACAGGATTTAGGTATAACATTTACCTATAATGTCAAAATTTAAGTTTTTTTCAAAATGCATGGGCTACAGATATACAGTATTGGCATAAAATAATAAAGCCTGATTTTTCATTAATGTAAGATTAACGACAATCTCGATTCTTAGAATTAGAACATAAAAATTAAATTGAACCGAGATTAAAATTCTATCATCAATATCTAATAATATAAAAATTCTATCATTGATATCTAATTCTTTGAATTACAAGAAGATAAAGAGTGAATTGAACCGAGATTAAAATTAATCTTACATTGATGGAACTGAATCGACATCAGAAAATATTTATGAAATATTTATTTAATTAGCTATTGATTTTTGTCGAGTAGATATTGTATGAATCATCAAATAAAAAATTTATTTTTAATTTTGATATACCAATTTAAACTATAAAAATTATAAAATATATCAATAATATAATATAAATTATTTCATTATTTTTTTAAGATTTTAGATTTTACCTCATTTTTAGTTTTTTTTTAAATCTTTCAATTTATTTAAATGATTTTTAATAATTAAATTGCAAATTATAAGTCGCAAAACATTTACTTCGAGAATTTATTTGTTAAATCTGAAAAATATTTCTTTGTAAATTACTCCAAAGAGTTCGTAAGAATTGTTTAACCATGAAAAAGCACAAAAAGAAATAAAAGATGATCATACATCCATTGCATATCGTTTATTATTATTCCTGATTTATAAATTAGAGAATATAACTTATTCATGTACACGTGCGCTACAATGATTATTTGATATCTTGTTTTTCACGACAGTCGGGAGAGGAGAAAATGTCACTCGAAAAGTTTCTAACGGACTCATTCGCTTCGATAAATATAACTTTCCTTCGTTCGCCTATAGCATATACGTATGCGCAGAAAAGCCTTAATTAATGTATTTACGCGTAGTGTGTCTATCGCAGGATATTTGTAAACTCGGCCCGTTTACAAAGAAAACCTAAGCCTTTCCTTTACAAAATGCCGCGGAATGCGATGCTTCGTAAAGATACTGAACCTTTTTTTTTATGGACGGAGGCTGAATCTGTAAACGTCCTTCGACAGAGACATCGCAAGGAGATGTGCCGGGACGAGATCAAGAATGATTATTCCCAATCTCGGTTTCGGACTTGGCTAAAACATATAGCCGTGTACAAACGTCTCCATTATAAAATAATAAATATCGTATATCTATGTGTATTTGTGTGTGTGTGTGTGTGTGTGTGTGTTTGTGTGTGTTGTGTGTGTGTGTGTGTGTGCACGCGCGCGCGTGCATGTGTGTGTGTGTGTGTGTGTGTGTGTTTGTAGTTATGTATGTGTGGAGACAGAGGAAGGAGGAGATTGAAGAGAGAATGTGATGTAAGTAGAGACGATACGAGATTGCGTAAAAGCACAAACGAACAACAAAATGGGGTGTGTGTATGTGGATAGAGTGAAGGAATAGGAAATACACAAATCGTTTCCCTTTGGCCTAGTTAAATCTACCGTCTAACTCTCATCTCACGCTCTAATCTAATCTAATCTATATTATCTACCTACGTCAAGTTAATCATTTGGTATAATTGCATCCGCGAAAGATAACCGAGAGCTATCTATATACACTAAGATTCCATAAGGCGACGAGGCATTATTCATCTAATTGATTGATAGTGATTATAACTTCACCATATATTGCTCCTCGCGTTTTCATATATCATTTTGTGAAGATTGCATTTCGTCTCGCTCGCTGTCCTATCGAAAAGAACAAAATCGATACGTATACGTAACTATTTGCGAGCCTTGAACGAGCGAGTTTCCTTACCATTTACGTGCAGGATCGATCTCGAGATTTTCCGCGTGAAGTCGCAGTCGGGAACGGTCCCGCGGAACATCCGAGTTCAGAACACGAATTTCGCCAAATACGTCGCGGCGATTTACATGCTAGTCACATTCACACTCTAAATTACGTTTTTTTTCTCACTCTCATAGAAGTACGTAACTAATAATAAATAAGATCCTAGTGCGTATGGCTAACTTAGAATAATTCATTGCGTAAAATGAATTTATCTTTGGATTTAAATGCAGCGTCCATCTTATTGGCGTCGCGAAAAATGTTCGCAAGTTCAGCCTCCTTTTAAAGAGGGAACCTTGTCTTCTTTTCTCTTTTTTTCTATCTTCATATTTCTTCACATTCCGCTACAACGGCGTTATAATTGAGACAATTGAGGAATCGCAATCGCGCGTCACCTAATACTGCGCGTGAAATGTGGATACAAACAATATTTCGCATTATCTTCCGATTCCTAATACACTTTTCATGACATAATGCATTTAAGATAACTACGTTAACGCGTTTGCGAAATTATGGTGCATTCGCAAACAATATTGATCACATCAAATCTTATATATATTCAAATTGTTGCAATATCCATAAGTGTATATATATATATATATATATATATATATATATATATATATATATATAT
>NW_012130116.1:726485-740677 GCF_000143395.1 Atta cephalotes | reverse complement strand
TATATATATATATATATATATATATATATATATATATATATACATAATATGTTATCGCGTGCATTTATAACTTTTCGGATACTCTTAAAATAAAATAAAACATTCTTGTGCAATGTTTTTAAATTTTGGCAACATAGTTTGATTCTTTTTAACTATATATCACAACTCTGACAGTTTGAAATGCCTGAAGAGAAATAATATACACTTGAAAAGTCATGAAAAATTAATTAATAAAATACATAAATTGGACTGTAGTAAAAGCAAAAAAAGAAATTTTTTTGATAAAGAATAAATTTTCCAAGCAATATCGATCCATTATAGTTATTTTTATTATTTTACCGTTAAAAAAGATCAAATTATTGTAGATATATTGCCAAAATGTAAAAAAATTACAAGAATATGTTTTATTTTACATTTAAGAAGGTTCGAGAATTTTTAAACGATAGTGTATATATACACATACACACACGCACCAATATAAAGGCATACGGGATCATGAAGAACGCTTCTCGTAACGAAGCGTTACGAAGGAATTTATCAGAAGCGTAAATAGTACGGATGCATTGATAAAAGAGGAAGATATACTATGTAACATTTATTTTTAAATCGTAATTTGTCGTTTTCATCGACAAATTAAACTGAATGGAATGTGCAGCGCAGGTACTTTTCAATGATAAAGAAAATGTACGTCATGATAGCAAATAATATACTTCACCATAGTTCATAGCGAATACTTACGCAAAAAATAGGTGAACCGCAAAACGAATCGAAAGAAATTTTTTGAATTACTTTTTAAATTTCTTCAAAATCGAGATATGATTTTGAGAACAGTTACTTCTTTTTTTTATTTTCTTATATACTGAAGTGATTCTTATATACCGATCTGTTTTTACTGTATAAAATTAAGATTGTATTAAATTAAGATTGTATTAAAAAATAAGATTTAATCGAAAATATTAGTTTAAAATAATAAAAAATATAATTTGCGTAGAATAAACTTCCTATTGATTCCTTCGTATCACCTACTTTTTGCAATGTAAGCAAATTTGTTGACAATTCTGTTCTCATTACAAATGGTAAAATTTTACATCGTATGTAGCGTATAATGATCCATTTTCGATTACTGCTCACAAATGATTTCATCAGATAAACTTTATAAGACACTACAGTGTTTTATACGAACACGTGCGATAAATTGATAAAAGAGTATAAGGCACGATCGTGAACCTTAAGGATGCTATTTCATTTGTGGATTTTTGTCATACAACAAATGTGTGCAATGATCCTCGGATCTCTATAACCAATCAACAAGCTTGAAAAATTTGTCGTACAACAAAAACATACAAATGAAATAATGACCTAAACGGAGAATCGAAAAATCTGAATAATTTCAAGATATCTTCTGTGCTCATGAACCATAAAAGAAAGTGGTGTGCGATCAGACGTTAATGATAATTTTAATCTTCTAATAATCTTTAGAATAACTCTCGTTAGCGGTAAACGGTTTGTTACATTACAATTCTGCTTTTTTTTCTACTCATAATCTTCTGAGATTCAAAATAGTTGTTTAATATCTCGATAATTAATATCTTGAGTACAGTTCTATACTTTACATTTACTCCGAATCTAATCTGTCTTTATTCCAATCTGTATTTTTATCCAATTTAATCTATATCTATTCACGCGATTTATATGTCTGATCGTACCCCTCTTCTTTTTGTCTCTTACACGATTGATCATTCGATTACTCATTATGGTTCACCCCCAACAACTTCGCCGCGTCGTCCGCCGAGCTTAGAAGAACCTTGTCGAGCAAACCTTTCTCGCGTATACCCAGCAAATTAGAGATCAGGTCGTTGTCTCCGCTCTCACTGGGTACCTCCGCGGGAGGCGGCGGAGAAGACAGCGGAGCGGATGCGGCACCTTGGGGACCGTCGTTCGCCATTCTACCGGTGAGAGTGGCCATGTTATCATAGTGATTGTATCGCATCAGGGCACAGGGTGCCGCATCCGCCGTTGCTACCGCCGCGACGGTTGGCAAAGAGATTCTATCCTGTGTGCGGGGCCTGCTGGTGTTAGTGGAGATTGGCGAGTGCTGTTGACTCCTAGGTGTTATCGTTGGTGGTTGCGCAGGCGAATTGTCCTCGTCGCCGCTGTTAGCTATATACATGGCGGAATCCACTGACTCATGTTTCTTACGGTGGCGTAGCATGCTGTGTTTGAGCGTGAATTTCCTGGTGCATATGTCGCATTCGAAGGGCCTCTCTCCCGTGTGGGTCCTCATGTGACGCCGGAGATCTTCCGCGGACCAAAATCGTCTCAAGCAGAAAGCGCACATAACCTGGATGGAGGAGATACAAGAATGTTACTTCAATTGTATTATTATCGACGCAAACTTGAAAACACTTATAAAATGTATATTTGACATTATTTTTATTTACTTTTTCATGCGAATCATGTTCGCATCAGTATAATTCTTCTAGAAATCTTTTTAGAATTCCGTTATACCTTATTACCTTTCTGTTGCTGTAATCAGGAAAACGGCCTTTCTTTTCTTCTCCATCACTGAGATGTTGGTGCGATGCTAACATCTGATCTTCGTTTGCATCTATATTCATGGATGCCATGTCGAGAGCCCCTTTGGCCTTCAACATATCGTATGAACGACTATGACTGGCTTTGATGTGGTCCAGGCAGTCCTGTCGTTCCGAGAAACCGCTGTCGCACAGATAACATTTGAAGGGTACATCACCGGGACTCGGTGATAATCTTGGTGATTTGCGCGATCTGGTGGCGTCATTTATCGAGGGTGACGCGGTGGAAGTCGGTTTCGCGACTGCGACGGCAGACGATGTGTTCTCCATGTTGTCGGACATGCTCGATGAACGGCTCTCGTAATCGCTCTGATCATTTTGCGCGGGGCATTGAGGCGGACTGTTTTGTTGATCACTAGATTCCGATCTAGACGCATTCTTGCGGTGCTTACTCGACCGGTGCTTCTTCAGATTGCCCAACGTGGCGAACGTCGAGCTTGGACACTGATGACATTTGAACGGCCTCTCGGGCACATTTCTCATGGAGAACGTGTTGCTGCCGTTGCTGCTACTGCTGCTGCTAGCGACCACTTGGACGTCCGGCGAGGATGAATTCCTGACACGGCGCATTTTGTTCGCTTTCGCCTTGTGCTTTCTCAACAAATGGCGGTCGCAGTTGGACTTGGTAGTGAAATGATGCGAACAGTGAATGCACTGATACGGCTTCTGGCCGGTGTGGGTGAGAATGTGTCGTCTCAGCGACGAAGTCCATGGAAATTGACGGTCACAATACGGACATGAAACGCGGTTTGGTGCCATTGAGTATGCGGACTTCTTCTTCTTTTTCTTCTTCTTATTTGGCGAGGAATCATTTCCGGAGTTCAAGGAATTCATAGAATCAGACTTCTCGCTGCCGGAGTTATTACCACTGGTCGATGCAACGGGGCCCTCCTCGTCACTCAAATATTGCGGTTGAAATTGTTGATATTGCTGAGACGCATTGTCTAAAAGCTTTGAGACACTAGCGAGATCGGGCGCTCCGTCTTCAAGTTTGCCTTGTTCCTTTTCAGTGGATTGTATCATTTCTTCAGCGCGTATTGATTTGCTTTCAGCTGCGGATTCTTCCAGATCGGCGTCGATGTTATTCCGTGTGATCTGTTCACCGTGGGTTTCTTCCGAGATTTCCTCCGCGGACTCGGCCGCTTCTGTTTTTACGAGAATATCTTTAACACCATCGCTGTTTTCCAACTGATCTCTCAACAAACTCATACTAGACTCGCGTTGAACTTGCGATTCCTGAACGTCCCGATCAACCGGCTCCTCGTCTATCACCATTTCGTTGTCTGAATCATTGTCATCTATTTTATTGGCCTTCAGTTGTTGCGCTAAAATCGCGTATTTTACTTGGTCCGAGATAGGGTGTGTGCCGTAGTCCGATGTGATCCCCGGCGTGTCGACGTTCGGAAGAATGCTCGAATATGGTTGAACTATTTGCGAGGACGATGGACTAGTAGTCTGTACCATACTTGGATGACTTGCGGGCGGTCGACCTCTAGTCGAATGTCCACCGCGAGGTCTTTGGCTCCAATATTGTGGATGCTGTTGCTTGATATGTCGTTCCATATTACTCCTAAGCGTGAATCTCGCCGTGCAATGCTCACAAGTAAAAGGTCTCTCGGTACGATATCTACGTTGCTTTTGCTTGGGGATTAATACTCCGTTCTTGAGTACCATCTTTACAGGATCATTCGATGGGATAACATCTGTTTTTTCACGGCTCGGCGCGGTCTGATTAGTAATCTGCGTATTCATCAAGTTTGCATAAGCATTTTGCTCACTCGAGGATTGCGGAGTGTCCCTTGTTTGCGGATACGCTGCGTAACTGGTGCTGGGTAGTGACGGATCCACTGAAAGTGTACCGCCACCAGTGAGCTGCAAACCTCTAACCAGTTCCTTCTGTAGTCTGCCCTTCGTTAATTCCTGGCCGAACATGTGAGGACTGAGGAAGTATGGCGGTATCATGCCGGCACTGGTTAACGTACCGAAATTGCGATAAATAGTATTCGCATAAAGAGTCTCCAGTGACGTCGTCGGTGAGCTCTCACGTGCTCTGTTCAGCAAAGCTTGAGTTAACAGCAATGCTGGATTCGTGGCGTACAATTCCTGTTGATTGCTCTTAAACCGCTTCTCCTCCTGTGAACCGCAATCCTCATTTTCTCTCTTTCGCTTTCTGCTCAGATCCAACACATCCATGGACAGATCCAACGGACCGTCCTCCCCCGAGCTCAACCCAGAGCTTGTCGAGGGCTTCGTCAGGTTCATCGGACTAGCTTGAATTCTTTGGTGTGTATCCGTTTTGGTATCACTGACTAGAGACACGCTGCCGTCCGACGATCCCGACTCGACATCGTCATCGATCTTCGAATAATTAGATTTCACGAGCAAATCGTGAGATACGTTTGCTTCGTCGGCGTTTCTTTTGACAAGATTAAGAGCCTGCATCTTCACTCTGGTGAACGCGTCCGACTTATCATAGCGATTCATCAATATCTCGGGGCAAATATTCGATGGTCCAGGATTACAATCCATTGCTATAGACGGATAGTGTATTTGTTGTTGAGGAGTTTCTTCGCGTTCATTCGGATAAATAAGTGTCTTCCGCACATCTTCTCTGATGACTCTGGGCGAGCTTCTTTCGATGTTATCGTTTGTCGAATCTTCATTCGGATGATAGATTAATGCATTCTTAACGTCTTCTTTGCTAATCATCCCGTGACGATTCTTCACGTGCCTCTCGCAATTTGCTTTGGTGGTGAATGCATAATTGCAGAGAGAGCATTCAAATGGCCTGTCACCGTTATGCGATCTCAGATGCTTCATCAGAGCTCCTTTGTCAGTACTGCTATAAGGACACATATTGCACGGATATGACATACCTGGTTCCACGTTCATATGCGCACGATTGTGTCCCTTCAATGCTCGCAAATTGGGAAATACAGATGTGCATAGTCTACATGGGAACTCGCCCTTCAGTTTCATCTTCCGGAATTCCGCGGTGAAGGCATCCTGCGCTTCTTCTTCATTGTATTCGGACGAACAGGTGCCTGAGGAACCTGAAGAGCCAATATTTGGATTGAATTTGATGTTATTTTCGGGCGTGCTCGCATCCGATCGAGGAAAGGTCTGCAATCCATTCAGACTAACAGATAAGATGCTCGGGATATCCGCTAAATCCTTAGTCTCTTTCGATTCCCTGATTTCGCTTGGTTCTCGTGGCTCCTTCGTCTCGTGCACCAAAGACTTATTCTGTAGATCCAACACAGCGAAAAATATCTCGCGCTTTGTCTTAGGATCATCGGGCTGCGGGCTCGGATCGTCCAGTTCTGTCTCGAGATTGTTGTTAGTACTAATATCATTATTATTGTTGTTATCGTTGCTGTTTCTTTTGTTCTTGTAGGGACCCTTGCATTCTTTTTCATGGGCTAATTGGGCCTGTCTGCAGGGAAACGCGTGCAAGCACTTCATACACTGGAACCTATTGGCCTCGCCAGAGGCCGGTCGATGCAGTTCACGCTCGCACATCGCCCGAGCGATCGTTGGAAATTTGATGGACGAAAAATCAATGAACGTCAGATCCCTGAAACCGTCCACAGTGTTACGCAGACTACGGCTGTTGTTGCCTTCCGAGTTCTTCTTGTAGTGTCTCATTGAACGATGAAGGTTTAACGCACGATGATTCTTGAACGACTGGTTGCAGGTCTCGCATGTAGCTGGAGAACCCGGATGCACGCGCTCCATATGAGACTCCAAAATCGCACTGCTTGCGAAATCCTGACTGCAGAGCAAACAACCAAAAGTTTTTTGCTCATCCTCTGGCCTACACCTGATCGACATCTTGGTGTTGTTCAAGAGGATCTTATGCCTCCTCTGATCCTCCATGTCACTGATGTCTTCGTCTGCGCATTTCCGCTTGTTTCCGCGGTTGTTGCTGGGCGACGGTTGTCGATCGTCGATCAAGTCCGGTGAATTGTGCCTAGTTATCTCATTGTTGTTGTACTCGTCTTGACTTGTCCCCGCCGGTCTTTCCGAACTGCTGCTACCTTCAGAGTCCGTGCAACTGTTCGGCGACACCATCCGATGTGTACATCTCACGTGTCGGTTCATGTTGCCATTCGTCGTGAACGACATATCGCAATGTTTGCACTTGAACGGTCGTTCGCCTGAGTGCACCAGCACATGCCGGTCCAGCGAACTCGCCGAACTAAGTACCTTATTACATACGCTACAACTATAGTCCTCTTCGCCGCTGCAGTCTGTGCTGCGAGGGGAATTGTGGCCACGCAGATGATTCGTCAGTTCGTGGGAACTGGAAAATACCGACGGGCACGTCGGGCATGGATGCGCGCCATTCTCCGATAGCTCAACCTACATTTTTCGGAGAAAAATATGCAATCTTTTTTAAGAATTCATGCAATATATCGTTTACATAAAAACATCATTATTACAAAAATATAGTTGTATTTACGTTAATAATTTGCCTTTTTTTAACTCTGATAATTTAATTAAGATTATTTAACTAAGATTAATCGTTTCAAATTTTTGTTATCATTAATTTAACAAATTTGTTGTCATTAATTTAATAAATTTTACGTGTTCCAAATGATCTACTCAACTTATTATATTAATTTAACATAAAATGATTATGTTAGAAAGAATAACACAGATATTATATAAAAAAATTTAATACAAAAAAATGTAACATAATTTATAAGCAAACAATAAAAGTATATCTTTTTAGTGAAATTAACACTTATGTTAAATTAATATGTATTTATCATTTACGTTTTAAAACACATTATTTTTATATTATTTGTTCACTTACTCATAAATTGCATTATTTGGCATTATTGAATATTAATTTAACACTAAATATTTAAATAACAAAATCACATTATGTTAAATTAACACTGGAATATGAAGAAAATTCAAATTTTAATAAGGACCGTTTATAATACAAATACAAAATATTTTTTATTATGTCATTTTTTACTAATTGTAAGTTCTAAAATTTTTTTTTCAATTTATTAGCAATACAAATGCCTAATAAACTTTGTATTGAAATATGATTTAAAATATTTACACTTGATGATGGTGATGCAGCATCAATTTGCGTTTCGTTTTCCTGTTCCTGGCTGGATCCATTCTCGGGTCCAGTCACTGTAACACATAAAATATAACTTTTAATTTAAAGATCAAAATATAAAATGTGAAATAATTAAACATAGAATATAAAAAATAAGTTTCTAATAAATGATAATTAACTATCATAAATATAATTAATTATTATAAATAGCCAATAATTATTATAAATAGCCAATTTACTTTTATTGTTTGACTGAAAACCAAATGCTTAATAGTCGAGGAAACTGAGCTTCATGTTATGATTTCTCATTCATTCCTCAGACAGAGATTTCAGGAAGACCGGAAAAACCCGCAGAACGAGCGTGACTTCTCTGGACCACAAATCTGCTGACGAAACAGGAAAACCGAATCGTTTCAAATATAATAAAAGAAGCGAATTTGTCAATTCAAGCTAAAAAGAGAGTGTAAAATTATGCAAGAATATTATTCTTTCTAAATAAATTTATATTGCGGTTCGCATAATCGATTCTGTATTTCATCCTTTACATTTATCTTTCTTTTCTCAAAGTGATGCTTACTTTTCATCGATTTACACAAATAAAGGAAAAAATGCTGCAGTGCAATAGATATACAGGAAATACAGCTATAATTCTGAAGAATCTTTTTATCACAGAGAAATTTATGCAACCATCTAAATCGCGAATGTGTACGATGGTATAAATCATCATATCGCAATTTTTCAAAAAGATTACTGAAAAATGTCTGCAATGACGAGAAAGTTACGTTTCGGGTTGTCAAGTTCTGTTGCTGCCTTTATGACACAATTCAAAATTTCGTCCGCGGTATAGTGATTTAAAATGTGTGTCAGAATATATATCACGCTAACTGATGCGCACCGACCTTAAAACCGCGGATAAACAGGAGCCACCGCCGGATCCGCCGGTGCTACGTCTCCGGTTTAACCGTACTGGGTAAGGAACTGTGTCAGCGACAGGACAGGACACAAATCTGACTAAGTATTCCGGAAGCTGATACCCAGACCGAACCGCAGATGGAGCCGAGACAATAATACTTATCAACGTTCTCGTCCGACGTTCTAACCGCATTCGACGGTCTCCTCATTCTCTATTTACACGCGTATGGACAACGCAACGAACATCTCAAGAAACTAGCAATCAGGCTTAGAATGCAAGGTAAGAAACTAAAATTTAAATTATTTAATTCCCTTATCAAGAGGAAAAATATTTACACTCAAAGTTCATTCTTGAAAGAATTTTTGTCTAAAATCATGTTTGTTCACGTGATGGATTATAAGAGCAGTCTATTTCTAATCTCAAGATTAATCTCATTGTATGTTCTGATATCAACCTGATGCTTTTATTTGTTAATTTGGAAGACTTTGGATCTTTTCATACAAATCGGTAACGTTATAATATTTATACCTAATATAATAGAGTGGAATGAAACTATTAACTGTGATAAGATAATTAAATAATAGTAGGGACAAATTGCTTTTAGTATTTAACTTATTGCTCCTACAAAAAAAGTTTCGTTAAATTCTAAATAATCAAAAATTAATTATGCAATAATTAAGATTGTATCTAACAAATTCTCTTGTAAAATCATGATTTACAATAATAAAAGTCTACAATACCTACAAAGTTTAAATGATATTTTTAAATTAATGTATTATTTTTTTTGAAAAATTATAGTATATACCTTGAAAGTTTCGATTAATTTTTAATTAATAATCGAGTTTGATAGAGAAAGATAAATTTTTCTCTGATTCAACGTAGACACTTGTACATAAATTATTTTCTCAATAGAATTTTATGAGAACAATACTTCAGTCTCGAGCACAGATGAATTTCGAACACAATGACTCATGCGCGTGTTTCCGTGAACTGTCAGAAAGAATGAACGAAGAAATAATAAGCTATCTTCCAAAACATCGATTTACTGTTCGATAGTGGAGAATAAATGTTTCATACTCAGTCTATATATCCAAAGAATATATCAAAAATAGTAAATTTCTGTAAAGAGAGATAAATATCATTGTTTCTTTTTTTTACGAACAATCGTAAAATAAGATAAGAAAAATCCAGAAATTGCCAAATATGTCAGGATAAATAAACATCAGAAGAAACGAAAAGATAAATGATGTAAGATTTCGAAAGAATTTACAAAGATAAAAATAAGGTAAATAAGATTTTTGTTTTGTATCAAATCTGTTTAGATTTAAACTAAAATTTATAACTGGAAATTATTCTTTTAGAAAGAATTGTCATATTTCTTTGTTTTTAAACTAAATAAGTAAAATTTTCAAAATTATTAAAAGATAACCAACAGTAACTGCATAAAATCGAAAAACCTTTAAAATAATACAATCCACAAAAATATATTTAAAATATAATAAAGATTTTCTTATTATGTTATTAATCATCCACCTTTTATATATAAATATATGTTTATTCTGTAATAAACGATATTCTCTAATAAAAGACAATGCAAAACACACAAATATATATGTATATTTCAATATTAGGATCGTAAACGTAATACTGACATCTTTAATACTCGAAAGACGCAATACATTTTGCATTCGCGCGTTTTCCATAATTATTTCACAATCGATATTACATATAGAACAAATATAAGTTTATTCGTATATTAGAATTTCAATTGGAACAATAATATAAATTTTTACGGATTGGTGTTTCAGCTCTGTCAATTTAATGTTATTATTACGATTGCTAAACCGTTTAAAAAATATAAACATTTTATAATTATGTATCATAATGTATCAAATGTTATAATAATTTATCTTTTGTGAGACCACTAAATCTTTTTATTAACGTATTATACACTGGTTCGTCAATTGAGTGACTATAACTGGTCGTCGAGAGATCCCAAATGAACCTGCTCGACAACTATCCATATAACATACCTGTTGGCAGGTGAACTTTATTCATGCGCGTAAATCATGTGCGCGCGTGCATTCTGGTCAAGTGGAGAAACAAGTCCGATCAACTTTATCCTGCGGTTTAACGCGTGCCTGATCGTTAATGATTCTTCACTTCTCGCCGCTAAGCCTAACTGCTTTTAATTGAGTAGCCACTAAAGTGCGCGCACATGTTATAATTATAATTTTTTATTATATCATGTTCACAAAAAATAAAGTTCCTTAAGTAAGAATTAGAATATCGATCCTCAATAGAGAATATAAAATCTATAAGAAAATGAATTTACAGTGCGTGGAAAAAGATATTAAATATACATACATTATTTACAAATATTATCTTAAAATAATTATTATGAAAAAGCATAATGTAATCTCATGTTAAGTATTTTTTATTGAATTTATTAGATATTATATACAAAAAAAATTATTTTGCTGAATTCAAGATTTAGCTAAATACAGATCTGAAAATAATTTTGTTAGCTCATAACAACATAATTTTGTAGAAAACTCAAGCATGATGTGTAATGCTGCAAAAAATTTATAGATTCTAAAAATCAGCTTGAGCGTTCCATATAATTATCTTGATAGTTCAATAAAATTATTTTCGTATATATCTGTATTAAACTTTTAATTACTTTAACATCATTTTTTTTAATACATATTATTTTGTTTTTTTTTATTACCGTTTCTTTCTTTTTATATGAAAGATAAAAAATCATCTTACTGGAATTTTTTCTAATCCTTACTCTAAAAACTCTATAAGAAACTTCCTTATCTCTAAATTAAAATTTATAAGTATAATGTAAAGGTAATTAAGTATATAAAATTAAGACAATTATTTTTGCAATAATTTAAGTGACTTCATAATTTGCAATAATTTAGGTGACTTAATATCGACTAGAAAATTAAAACCTTTTTGATTATAACTTTACGATCATCTATCAGATATATATATCATAAGAACGCATAGTTAAGAGAATGTCGCTCGAATTGATGACGAGAAACGCATCGAAAGAATAGAAATCGGTTTTCTTGGTTCACGGAACGTCGTAACGATTAGTCTCTCGTCACATTGCGATCGTTAGAAATGGAAAGCACGAGGGGGAAAGATTTCCAATTGCAAGACCTGCACACTAAATTTCACCGAGACAATTCCTTCGAGGTAACGTATCCGAGAAATATTTAGAGAACAAATCTAGTAGTATTGTAATTAAACAATACAAACAATAAGATTACAAAATCAAGTAGTTATCCGAATACGTTAAATAAAATTTTAGATCTAGACCTTTCAAGAAATATTCGTTTCTCTCTCTCTTTTTACTTTTATATTTTTCTTAAGTCTCATCAAAACGCATTCAATATCATGCGAAATAATGTTATAACATCTTCGTAACAAATTTACGTAATAAAAAAAATATAGAAATAATGCAAAACTTTGCGAAAATGGAATGAAATGATGAAATTAAATGCGCTTCGAACTGAATAACATGTATATGTAGATAACATCACGAATATCTTACACGTGGATTATTGCGTAAGAGATGAAGCAAGAAGAAACAAATAATCGATCGTTAACTGAAAATTGAAATCCGTCACAAATGTACGAACGCAAAACTTTTCTAACAATTGTATTAAACTGCTATTGTAAAAGTTATTAAATTTGTTTTTTATACACTGTTTTAGTATAAGAACATATAAAATGCATTCTATATTTATAATTGTTTTATGCATGCCATTAATGAAACATTGCGTGCTTCATCTTTCTCAATTCGATATCGAAAATTAAGAAAGTAGGAAACATACAAAATATTATGTAATATAATTACAAATAGACAATATAAGATTAATATAGCTATACACACATCGCTTCAAAAAAATTAAAAAATTGATTATTAAAGAAGATCATCAATAATTAGTTGCAGTTATTAATTCTTAATACTTGTGATTTATAAACAAAAATATGGAAAGTCCAGCAGAAGGGATGAACGAATCGTCGAAGGGAGAAGGGCGAGTCCCATAATCGCTGCAGTTTCAAGGGATTCGCGGACGAAGCGAAGGACCAGAACGCCACGCCTATATCTGCATTGCACCCTCGCGGGACCTCGCCGGGGGAACCTTGAGGGAAAAAGGGAGCAGTGTCATGTCTGCTCGGGGGCGTACATGCGCATTTCCGTTCGCTCGCCTGGGAACCGCCACCTACGAATCATAGGATGCTGCGCTGAAGCAGCTACGCTAGCTGGGCAAAGTAAGAGAGTGGGGAGAGAGAGACCAACGACTCGGCGTCGTATCGCGCCGCCATTGGCCACCTCTCATCTTTCCCGGAGCCTTTTTTTATCTCTTTCCTCCCCCTCCGCCGCCACCATCGCCGCCCGCCACATTACGTCCCCTCCATCCCACTTGTTCCCCTCCACCAGGCCAGCACTCCTCTTTATCTCGCTCACGCTCGCCTCTTCGCCTATCTCGCCCCTTTATCACATTAACTCGGACATACCCTCCGCTTTTTCTTGTACTCTTATCTCGCTCGGACGTGCTCTCCGTTCCTTCTTTCTCCTCTAGCTCCCTCATTCCTTCCCCTGTCCTTCCGTTCGAGTCTTTCTCCCTCTCTTTTTCTCTCCGTTTCACATTTTTTCTCTCTCACTGCCGACATCCGTTCGTCGATGCCGTCTGACGATCACGCTACGCGTTTTTCTACTTTTCGCCTTCCTTCCTGCCTCATAGCCGCAGATTCATTACTGCGTTTCGTCCTTTTCTCCTTCTAGCCCCCTTTCCCTCCTCACCTCTTCCCACCCCGTCCTCCTAACCCTGCTGTCTCATACCTGTCCCCCTTTTTACCTCCCTATCATTTTTCTCTCTCTCTTTCTCTCCCTATTCTGATGGCAGCGCCTTCTTCCCTCTTCGTCATCTTCCCCTCCTTCTGTCCAGTTCTCCCTCATCATCCCCGCTTCTTCCACGCTCGGATACACCCACGCACCACGCAGGAGAAACAAAGATGGCGGTCGGCTAGTGTGTTTCGAGAAGTCGTCTCTCTACAACCTTGAATTTACCCATCCATGAAACTCACCGAAGCAACCCTTCGCACGTACCTGCGAGTGACTCCGAGTGAGTCTCCCTGCTCACCCTTCTCTATCCTTTTTTTCGTTTATCCTATTTTTTATCAGTATCATATACAAAGATAATACTTGCGATCGATTTAGACACGTGTTTTTCGAAGAAAACAATGCCTCTAAGAAGTAAATTTTCCTCGAACAGACATTAAATACGGAATCTTAATCTTTTTCATGAAAAATGAATGTCGGTTGAACGAGCGAAATGTATTTTTGGAGACTAGTGATTCTATATTTCGGAATATTTTCCTTTCATTTTAAAATATGTGTCACATTATTTTTTTTATTAAATTCAGTTAATTTTATATAAGTTGACAACAAACTATTAAACGTAAGAAATTGTTCTATTCTGATATTTTTTAACACAATGACATTAGTAGCGCTAATGTTGCATTTATTTAATATATATATATATATATATATATATATATATATATGTATATATTCTTT
>NW_012130116.1:722706-725602 GCF_000143395.1 Atta cephalotes | reverse complement strand
TATTATATATATATATATATATATATATATATATATATATGTATATATTCTTTCTTTTTAAAATCTTACTTTTTAACGGTAAATTATACAAGTAATAGATAAACCTAATTAAATTTACTTTGTGAAAGAAGTAAATAAATTTGATATAATTATAACTAATTATAAAACAAATTAGGTTTTTTGATAAGTCAAGGAAATATTTGAAATAAAATTAACTGGTTAGTAGGCATATTATCTTTCTTTCATTTTTGCATTGACGCACATTGTAAATTTGTGAAAATAAAAAGAATTAATCTTAAAAACAGCAAGATTTTCAAATCGCACTGGGTTACAAATAATATTTTTAACGAAGCTATTATTGTAAAATTAAATTTATATTCTGATATTCTCGAATAGTGCAACTTCTATAATTTGTTTTAATTTTAAGCGATTCTTAGAAAGATTTAACAGTTAAAAAAATCTAAACTTCGAGTTTTCTTAAATTCGAATTTTTTGGAATCATTAGACCACATAAATCATGATTCAAATTATACTGCCATTATTTATGAATTCAAGAATAGATTTAATCCATTTTTTTAATTTGAATCTATTAAAATCATTAGGCCGTAAATTATATAATGATCTATTCAAATCTTTCTTCAAAAATTATAAATTGAATAAAAATTTGCAGTATCACGATTTACACACAGCCTAATGATTCTAAAAGACTTGAAGAATAAAGCTTGAAGTTCACATGATTTTAACTGTTAAATCTTTTCAAAAAAATGCCAAGATTAGTTAAAATTAAAATCAATTACAGAAACTTTCCACAATTTGCAAATATCAAAAATTGAATGCGAAAGAGAGTTTCGTTGAAAATTCGTCATAATATCATGTTAAATCTACATATATTTTTTAGTGTAAAACTTTATTATGATTATAATACTGATATAATTTTTACATATTTATATGGTATCAGTTATTAATCTTGTTGATATTTCTAAATTTCTGTTTTAAGATACTAAAATATAAGTAAAATAATTTAATCTTACGAAAAATTTAAAAACAAAAATTAAAAACATATTTTATATCAATGTACATAATTAAACAAAATAAAGAACATTTTTTATTTTCGTTTTCGGTTTTAGATAATCCAGAGAAACGATACAACGATGAACAATAGGCATATTGATATACAATAGAGAAAACGAAACATCCTCCGCCGAAAAATTTACTACCACGGGTCATTAATTTCACAATCGACCGAGGGTGAACGGTTTGAGGTGCCGCGAAGGATGTCACGCAAAGTACCCTCGTATACGTGGCCCAACCGAGTGTTTCCGCATGTACCTCGACGCGGTTGTCATACCTACCTACCTACCGCCACGCCACATCTATAGATTGCTACTGTAATAAGACCTATGCAAATCCTAGACCGACCTTATGACGCCTTGGGAGGTAGGGAATAGGAAAGCGATGATAGGTGTGGTGGACGTCTAATCTTTAACCGCAAATGGAGATCGATCATCATCCGCGTTGAGTTTTTCGCTAAAACATAGCTTACTTACTTTGGAGGCAAAGGATTTCGAGCAAGAGATGGACCATTGGGTTCATCAATGCTCGATGTAAATTAGAAAGTATTGCAAAAATAATAATAATTCTTATTTGAATACAATATTGAGCTGTTAATTTAAAAAAATAAAGATATTTTACGCATGAATTTACAATCCATTCATAAAATATCATTATTATTATTATTATTATTATTATTATACATTATTAATTTCATTAATTTTATTATATAAATTTTAATATTCACAGTTTTATGATTTCATTTATGATCGCAATACTGATGTAATTTTTAAATTATATCAATATTACATAAACGAAATAATCAAAATATTAATAGCATTTGTTACACGTAAAATTATTTAATCTCGAATCTCTTAATTTTTAATAATAATTAGTTTTAGTCATTCATTTATCACTCGTTTTCGATCAATTTTTAAAAACGAAAATTGGAGCATAACGCGATCAAACTTTTTCTACTTAGTCTATAAGAAAGCTTCTCACTATTTCCATCGAATATGATAAATTGCATAGTCCTAGTTTGTGACGCTTCTAAGAAGGATCCACAACTGCTCCATTTTTACGGCACATAAAGCCTTATTTCTTGCACAAAGCAAGAATCTATATCTGTTAATTAAATCAGTTCATCTGCAACGTGTAAAACCAAGAATTAATTTTTCTCACCATCATCATTTCAAAGTATTTTTTGATAAATAACGATATAATTTTATTAGCATCATAAATTAAGATTATCATAGTAAAACAATTATTTTCTAAATTAATATCCAACATAAAAAAAATAAATAATGAATCGTCTATTATTATAAAAAAAAATGTTAAAGACTATCTAAAAATGTGCAAGATGTAATACACATTAATATTTAATATAAATTAAGGAAAATTAAGCGGAAGGATATATAATTAAATCATTCATCTCAAACGGATTACAATTTTTTTACTAGCGTAACAATTATATTTTTATCGAATGATTTGAGGAAGATATGATGTGTTTTATTTCGATAAGCTTGATTTATGCATACGTCGAGATATTCGTTCACTGCAACTTTCAATTTATTACGGAAAAAGACTTTCCGGGAGTTAATAAACGCATGCACTTTCTTGTCAAATATAAACATCGCTAATTAATCTATCTCACTACCGAAGGGCTCCCCTTTGCTGGGGTGAAAAAGGGAGCGGTTGACTTTCCGCACCACACCCTAATCCAGACTTCATGCTCGTATAATCCTTGTGCTGTGTCAGAAAGAATGAATCTTTTTTTTCTGGATAATATTTATCCGTACGTGTAATACGGTCCAAAATATTTAACTTGGAAATTACGAAATATATG
>NW_012130116.1:712146-722292 GCF_000143395.1 Atta cephalotes | reverse complement strand
TTTATAAATTTATCCGGATTCACAAGTCGAGTTAAAGTAATTGATTTTTAGAATCATTTGATTTGATATCTATACTAGATTTTCTATTAATCTTCGAAAGAAGATCGACATTTTATCGATGCAACATTGATAAAATGTCAACAATCTTCTTCGAAAATTAATAGAAAATGTAGTCGATATCAAATCAAACTTTTCTAAAAAATCAATCGATATCGATTTGATTTCGATTTATAAACTAGAGAATTCGAGCAATTTTAATGGCAATAAATTATTAATGGCAGATAAGTAACACGATTGACATTATTAATTGCTTTGAGATAAAATCTAACATATTATAATCAGTTAAATTTTCTAAAGCGATTTATGTAATACTGTTCAAAAAGTTATATTAAAATACTAATTATTTTCTAATTTTAACGTAAAAAAATCACGATTTCTAACATTCTATAATTTCACGATATTTTTGTTATTATAATTGTAACATTCATTTCTCAATTAGAATTTAAAAAAAATATCGGAAAAAATATTATAAATCTTTAAATTAAATTAGAAAAATATTGCATTGTGTGTATCTTCATTATTCCAGCAAAAGCATGCGTTTAAATTTTTATATTTCAAGAAATTGTTATATTTCAAGGTTATATGTTTTATATCTCTAAGAATTTTATTTATTAATCACCGTGAGAATTTTTATCTGCGTTTGTGACAATATTAGGGAGGCAGAGTTGAGGATCGCTTGAATCTTTACGAGAACATCTTGACACCGTATGTACACATAGATAAGAAAGAAGCATAAAAGAGTCCTTATCTTCTTAGAATTCGGACTATCATTCACTGGTCCTACCAACACTCGATTGTAATTTCGACACGTCACCCATTGCAACATGTAAATCCACTATAACCTCTGACATTTACCCCCTTCTGCCATTATCGCCGAGAGCATCGAGGAGACATGCCGCTTGTGACGATCGATCGATAAATCATTCGTGGAAAAAGGGGATGATCGAATATCAGTTAATTTGCACAGAGAAGCACAGAGAAGCACAGAGAATATTTATATATTTTATGCTCCCTCCCCCTTTTTTCAGTTTCGAACGGTTTCTTAATACTGATAAATAATCTTTGGATTTTGCACTTTCGATATTTCTCTCAAGCCCGAGATAAATTCAAAAAGCTCAAATCAAAGAAGAGATATATTTAAGATAAATTGATTTATTTTGTAACAAAAAGCTTCTTCTTTTTAATTGATTATCTTTTCTCTTTTTGTTTTCAACGGCTGAAAGGAACATAGCTAAGATGTCATATCTGACATCTTCGGTGGGAACAGGATGAAGGTGATGAAATTAAACAAACGCGAGTTTGCTACAAAGATCGAAGCCACGAATTCGATTGGAATCGTTCATGCGATACTTTACTTTGCGTCATCAATAAAATTGATATAATCTGGTATTAACTTTTTGCCTGATACAATCTCGTTATCGTAACGCTTCGTTCGCGGAATCTCTTAACTCACAACTCGTTCTCAAGACCAGCCACGAGAAGAACAGGTGTGAGACGCAACTTTGCATCTGCTATTATAAAATTTCTCGTGACGGTAATATGCAGATGGGGTACACGTGTAAATATAAAGAATAACACGTTTCAGACAAAGTGGAATGTCGATGAGAAAAGCTTATCTTAAAAAAAAAAAGAAATCAACCGTGTATCTGCGAAAATTTCTACGACGCATCTTAAGAAACACACGAAGTCAAGAGAGCGTAAAAATGATTTCATTTTGACATCACATCAAATAATATTACATTTTTGATTAATTTGACTGTTTATTGACGTTAAGAATCAAAATAAAATCACTTTGATTTTATATTGATTTTTATGTATTCCTTGGATGCGCATAAAAAGCGATACGTTACTTTTTCTCAGCGCGTAAACTACACGATATCTTCACCCAAAAAGTTAAATTATATGGTGATGACGCAATATGTAGACAGAATGGTAAGCACGACTACAGATGCGAAATCAAAGAAGATATTTATCGGAGTGTCATATCCAATTCAAGGTCCTCTCGACTTCGGCGAACATACCTTTCTTCGAATAGTCCATGATGCTGAGCCGGAGTCCGCGAGACGGCAAGCGACGTTTCGGTCGACAGCCGAGAGATCACACCGTCGTGGGAGATACGAACTCCAACATCCGCGTAACTAATTAGCACTTTAAACACCAGTCCGCGTCCACTCCCGATTTCGGGAATACGTCAACCTGCGAGTGCGAGATGCACCGCAGTACACTCCGATCCCGAGTTCCAGACACCTAATTTCGCGGTGCACTGTTACCGAATTATCCGCTGTCGCTCCGATAATGGAAATCCGATACCGAGACACCCGTAAAGTTGCGCATCGTGCAAGGTATGATCCGCAAGAAGCGTCACACCCCGCCGATCACTCCCCGTCTATCGCTCCTCTCGCACTGATAAGAAAAGACCCACGGAGCGGCGCAGCGAGATACAGCGTTGACGATCGATCGAAGTGGCCGTGTACTTCGGATATCTTCTCACCTTCTCAATTCCGTTCGTCACCGCTCGACGCTCAGCAGCGCACTGAGCGCGTGTACCGCTCGTGGTCGAGTCTGTCGACGTCTGGTCTGGGCTCTGGGCGCGCACGGTGATCCCGAAACGAGAGGAGCCCTCACGATTCTCAGGAGAGGAAGAAGCGGGGGCGGCGACGGTGCGGCGCGGCGACCAGGGTAGGAGCGAAAAGGGTGGGCGGGGGATGCGATCCTCTCCGTCGTGCGCGCGTGGTGGGGGGGACCAGGGAAAGAAGCACTGGCGGCACTGCGAGAAGAGAGGACCGCGAGATCCATGAGAATGGGTCACGACGGGCCGACTCACCGCGCAGTAGTGCTTCTGACAATTTCTCTCGGCTCGCGCCGAGGCCCCATCATCCCTTCCTCGGATTGGTCCGCCGTTCTGCTTGCTCCCTCACCGCGCGGTTCCCTCTCGTGCGATCTCCCTCGTCGGCAGTGTCGGCACAGCTCCGCTCCGCTCCTCTCTTGATTCTCTGCGGTGATCCCCACTCACCAACTGCCCATCCCTTCTACCTGCGCCCCCGCGCTCGCTGGTCCGCCCCGCCAGAGGAGCGTTCCGTTCGACATCTACGTGGATACATGGGCGCTCGAATGGAAATAAATTTCTTCGACGAGAAAACAGCGGAATCTTACGGTTTTTTTTACCTCTCTTCTCGGGATGGGTCTTATTATACATTCTCGAGACTTTTTTCAGATCGGGTTTTTGTTCTCGATACAATAGTATGCGAGGAAGGGAGACCGGGACTGGACCTTGTTGAGGTTGACTGTCAAAAAGCTAATAACTCATTCGATATATGTAAAACATTCTCTTCTTTTTAATATATTACATTGCTGTATAATAATTGCTGATATAATATTAAATTGTTGTGTAAAAAAAAATATATAATTTGTATTGTTTGCAAATATGCATATTGCAAATTGCATAATTTTTTTAAAAATAACTGTGTTTTCTTTATATCAGTTGATATCTATCGTGTGACTGAAATTATTTTTTATATATGATTTGTGTCCTTAGAATTTAATTTTCGAAGTTTGATAATTCTGATCTCATTGTGTAAGGGTATCAAATAGGAGGAAACCAAATTCGAAAATTGGATTCAAATCATATAGTCATTCAAAATTGTATCACTTTATCCTAATTTATTTGTTCCTGCATCATTTGATTGTATGAAAAATGAGAATTTTACTGATGATTTTACTCTTTCTCTGGAATTCAAAATTACCGATTAATTTCTACTTTTTACAATACATATAAAAAGTAAATTGATCAATTTAATCGCGCGTTTATATATTACGAAAGTTACAGAAAATTTTTTAAAATATATAATTAAAAATTGGAGTAATTAAAGAAAACATACAAATTCATCAATCATTTTGATTGTTTCAATAATTCTGATATTAAAAAATGTCTAGATGAGCTTTTAGATAAACTTAATGAATAACAAATCCTTATTTTGAGATTGAAATTATAATTATTTCACAACAATTTCTTAGCATGACAAGCAAAATTTATACGTTACATCCATATGTTTCGTATTCTCTATGCAACATACAAAACATTAATAGCTGCCATAGAATTATATCCAATGCGTGTGGTAAGGAAATAGATTTTTAATTGCACAGGCATACAAAAAAATTTAATGCTTAATCCAAAAATTAGGCTATGGTTACATATTTTGATACCGAATCTGAGTCTAATTATTTCATCACGTTATAATTTTTTTTATCGAAGGAAAAGCTCGATTTTCCAATATTTTTAGAACTATTTATAGTTTTAATTTTTAAAGTGCAACTAGTTGGTTAAAATTGATATTACATATTTAAATTCATAGAATGGCATAAAACAATAACGTGTCCAAAGATATATTTTACATACAATTATTTATTTACAATTACTCATAAGGAATATACAGGATAATCGGCAAGTTCCAGGACTCCTAAGTAACGATATGTTATATAAAGAAATATTTCAAACGAAAGTTGTTTGATTTCAAGTGCATCAAGTATACTTACTTTAAATCAGGTGATAAATGTCTTTATAAAAAAAAGAATTGGGGAGAAAATCGAGCTATTTAAAAAATAATTATGATGCGATGGATATCAGAATCGGTTTCTAAGCTAATACCTCGATTTGATTTATCTCCGGGTAAAGTATCATTTATTTTCCAACATTAGAAAGATATTTTAAGAATATAAAGAATGCACTACGCTTAGGAATGTAAAGAATGTTTACACAAAAAGAACGATTTTATTGAAATATTCAAAAATTTAGCTAGGTATAGATTTAAACATACTTTTGCAAAATTGTAGAAAATTGAAGTATAATGCGCAATGTTGCAAAAAGTTTTGACAGTCTAACAATCAGCTTGAATGTTCTACATTATTTTGATGGTATATCCAAATTATTTTCAAATCTGTCTAAAATATAATTAAATTTTTAAATATTTAAACAAAACCGTGCCTTCCATTTAGTATCTAATGAAATAATCTAATGAAATAATTAGGTACATGATGTAATTGAGATGGAAGGAAATTTATTAAAAAATGTTTTTCTCTAAAACTAAAATTTTGTATTTCAGAAGAAATTATTAGAATAGAATCGTACGAATCTGTTGTAAAATCGTTTAATACAAAATTCTAAAATTCAAAAGTTAATGATCAAAAGTTAATCTTCCTACATCATCTTTTCTAATCGATTTGTAGTCTACAATATCAGCAACAATTTGTAAAGAACTAACATCTTATCCAGATCGAGGTGAAAGATCATATGAAAAAAGAGTTTATAAAAAATATTTTACCCTTTTTTCTTCTTATATCCATTTGTCTAAATTTTCTTCTAATATAGACTAACTTCAATCTTGGTTTTACTTTTCATCTTTTTCTAGTTATAAAAATTAGAAAAAGATAAAGAGTATAAATTAAATCAAGATTATAAAAGTTAATTTACATTGTTAAAAACAAGCTTTAATGGATCGTTGAAATAATATTATACATTCTGTATCCTTGTACCTCGATGCCCCCTTTAGTAGACGCCTATGTACCCCTAGGTACGTTTTTCCATCGGAGGAAACCTTCACCCTTCTCGTTTCCCCTCGCTCGCTCGTTCGCTCTCTGGACTCACGTCTCCTTTCAGACTCTTCTTCCCCCACTTGTCCTCACGCTCTTCGTGGTTCCCTCTCTTTCTCTCGGCGGCGCCGCTACACGAAGTGACTCGTACTCGAGCCGAGTCGGCGCCCAACGCATCAGCCACCCACACAAACGCGACCACCCCCCTCGACGGATCGTCTCTTTGCTATCTACGTTCTCGGTTCTTCGCGTCTGATGACGACTCGCCGCTTCCCTTCTGTAAACGATGGGCGAGCCCGCAGCTCCGATTCATCGATTTCTCACCTGATTTAGTCTCCCTATCTCGAAATCCAGTTCACTCCCACCGAGAAGCTAATGAAATTACTCTGAAACGGTATCGTACGATATTGCGAAATGGAAATATCGGGAGGATCCTTTCTATCAAAGCGATAGAAAGTAGTAGAGCCTTAAAGTGAAAAATGCTCATTATAGTCATACGCACGAATGGGCCTTAAAAAGAAATCTGCAATAACACGTCAAACGTTATTCAAATCGTTAATGTTCATGACAATTCTGTTGATAAGACACAAGGTCAGCGTCATCGAACGGATGACGGAACGTTAGTTTGAATTTTATAGATAATGTATGTTCGAGCTCGCGACAATTTCGCTAAGACGTAATGGACGACGACTAGGTGATGCGCCATTTACGACTTTGATAAAATCGTGAGAGAGAACTCGCTTTACTCGGAATTTCTAAAACTTTATTATTGACATATATATATATATATATATATATATATATATATATGTGTATTTTTTACAATATATTTCATGCAAGATTACAACGACATGAGAAAAAGATTTGTTTATGCAAAATGATTAGATAAATACTTACAAATAAATAAATAAAAAATATGTAATATCATAATATTCTTACTCAAAACTACAAAAAATCTAAACAAAGGCGATAGAAAATTTTCGATTGGCTAGATCTATGTTCTACTTTTCTGTACAAGCATTCTATTATTTTTTTGTCACGCTTATTATAAAATCTCAATAGAGTCAGGATTATAATGCCTGATTATGATTTCTGTCAAAGAATGTATAATGTTGGTTGTAAATATTTCTGTTTCATGAAGCAAACTGGCAGTATAGAATACTCTATTCGAGATGAATAAAATTAAAAAATTAAAACCGAAAACTATATTTAAATATTTGCTTATGCTAATTTCTGATATCTGAGGACTTTGGATCAGTCATTGCGTGACATTACAAGATTAACTCAGTGATCAAGCCTGTAGAATTTGCCGAGATCTTATTTCTTCTTGAATCTCTATTCGATTGTAATATACTAGATGCAAAAGATCGAAACGAGATTAACAGCAAACTCTTCTTAAAAAGTAAACCATTATTTTTTTCAATAGGTACTGATAATAAAGAATAAAGAGCGTAAAGAAGATAACAATAAAGAGGATAACAATAAAGAGGATAACTTTATAAAAGACAGATTGCATCATTTTCAACAATTTTCTAAAGTATAATGTATTAAAACCTAATCATTCATGCTTGTTTTTATCATCTGCAGCGACATAAAATAGGCTTTCTTGCAGTCTTTGTTTCGATTTTTTATTTACGGACGTTATTGTACCATCTTTTATCGCTGTATCCCTTGTTTATCATTCTTTGTTTTCTTTCTTTACTTTTATATAACTTTTATATAACTTTTATTCTTATATTTTATTTGTATTATTTTTGTTATTTTTGCTATTTTCTTATTCTTTTTTTTACTTTTGTGATTTTAGAGAGCTTGCTTTAAATAATAATAATAATACACGCATTTATCTATTTATTTATCTAAAGATCTTCTATAATCAGAATCAAGATACGAAATAGTCATTATTTATTTGATCTACTATATTCTAAAACTCCTGAGAGAGAGAGAGAGAGAGAGAGAGAGAGAGAGAGAGAAGAAGAAGAAGAAGAAGAGAAGAAAAAGATAAAACAGAAAAAATAGTAAACATCCTTCTTTTTCGCATAATTTGTTAATTGTAAAACTAGAGATTCTGCATACAAAATGATTCTAATTAGAAGATATCTATAGGATATATATTTATCTATGTTTGTCTATTTAGCACAGATCTTCAAAGAACGTCTTTCTAAAAACATTTTTAGGACATCTCTCGGATAAAATATGTCGTGTGAGTCCTCTTCCTACAGAATCGAGAAAAATATAAATATTTTTTAATTTTTAAATTATTCACAGTAAATGTATATTTGACTATAATATATACACTTATAGATTACATTTAGGCGGATAGTTATTTATTCTTTTCTCTTTCTATCATCTTTTTTTTTAAATAGCATTGCCCTGTTTGCCATCTCTCCTGAGACGTTGCATTGTTCATTTCGCACATAACTTTGGATCTTAATCGCTTGAATATAGGATTAGAAGCAGAATGAGTATTGACAATATTAAATATTCTTTTTTTACTATTTATAATTAATATAATGATTCTAATTTTTTATTCAAAAAGTCATAATTTTATGTAAATAATATTCATTAGATTGAATAAATCCTTTGCGTTCTAATAATATAATTTTTATTACATAATTTTACACAACGGATATGTACGTTTCAATAAAATTATTTTATTTGTGAATAAAAATCTATTAAGACTTAAGATTTGTTAAATTAATATTTATTCAATGTTAATTGAAAAATAAGATCATGTTTACGATATCGAAACTTAATTCTTCTTTAAAGCTATCTAATTTTCAAGTACACAATATTAAGTTAGCAATGAAATTTAATTTTAAAATAATTCTTTGCTTTTTTAAATTTGTTTATATTATCTGATATTATATATCTTTGATACTATTATATGTCAATTATATGTCTTTAATACTAAAGACATATAATTTAAAATTGTAAATTATATTATAATTAAATTACAAATACAAATTTAGAAATATGATCGTAAGTCAAGCAAATCAAAAAGAGAAAACCAGATTAAGACGTAACGCTTCTCAATTTTACAAAATCAAAAACAATTTCTACAATCTGTTTATATGAAACATCAAAACTTTTTCTGAAGATCAGTTTACAAAAATTATTAAATATACAGATTTTCATTTGATGATAAAAGATATCCAAACATCTATAGCGTTTTTAGCAGAACTATTACGCACTCAGTACACTTTAAAGCTGTCGTCACAAATCGAAGAAAGATGTACGTTTAATAAAAATATAGAAACAAATTAAACCGCGAAATTCTTAATATGTTTTATTATGCTATTTGATAAACTACATTGGTATTTTATTAATTGAGATATCTCACTTTTATATTCAGATTAGGCAGTACAACAATTTTAATGTGTAATGAGTATTCACCAGTTCTGCCAGTGAAAAAATGCTATTAATGAAATTAAACTACGCTAAAGAATATTCGCATTATGACATTGTATTGGATTTGATGATTAACAAAGATAACAATTAACAAAATATTGCATTTTCTTTTCGGTCGATCAGCATCCCTTAATGTACATACAAGCTAAAAGAAGTTTGTTAGGAAAAAGATATTTGCATAACGAAACATTAAAAAGATCTTCCATTAAAAGCTCTTCCTAAAAATAAAGAAAGAGTATTTTTCTTAATTTATCGTCTCATTTTCAATCGAGTAATATAAAAAAGTAATATAAAAAACATTTGTATAACATATAAGTTTCACATAAATTCATTATAGATAACATTTATTAATGCCTCAAGTAATCCAACGTCATAGTCAATGTCATAGTCTTTACGATGAAATATATTAATTTGGAATATTCTTTACTTCTGAGATAGAATCTCAGGTAACCACGCGCGTGTAGCTTATCAGTCACAAATACGAGGACGCGATGTTTTTCCCACTGCGGTAGGAGTCCTTGAAAGAAAGAGGTATACGAAGCATACGGCGGTGATGCTGCAACGCCAATAACTTCTCCTTTTTGTAAAAAGTTGGTGCCGATAAGTGTCGAGTGTGACGTGCGATTAGATCGCTCTTGTTTGCTTCTCAAGTCCTCGCCCATATTTGCACAATGATGTCATCGACTGGTCCATCCGGTACGGATTAGGTCAAAGTCTTGCGCTCTTGATAAAAATCGTGTCTGTAGCCAGCGATCATTTTCGTCTGTAACCGTCCTGATATATATCTCAGAATACGTAGAAACAATGGCGATAGCGCGCACATGCATATAGATAATTAGTCAATGTGGTCCATGTGGTCCAGATTAGATTACGGCCGCAATCGAACCATCAAGCAATTTTAACCAACTCACAATACACACTCAAGCGACGACAAACATCATCAGCGGAAAGAGCAGTATTAACGATCTATTTTTTTCATTTTTGCGCCGTCAATTGCTTGCGTCATTGACGATGTTATCAACTAATAATCATCTGAGCGTTGTATCATTTGCTGTCTATATATATATATATATATATATATATACACAACAC
>NW_012130116.1:704272-711162 GCF_000143395.1 Atta cephalotes | reverse complement strand
TATATATATATATATATATATATATATACACAAACACACATACACTGAAAGAATCGTATATATTAAGATATGAATCTCTTATATACTCTAATAAACAGCGATGTGAACTTAATATCATCTATAATTCTCACTGTGGATGTTAAATTAACATGTATCTACAGACTAAATGTTTTATATATAGATGTGTTCACTGTCCATTTCAATGCATTTAAAAAATATTACGAAAATATTATATTAAGACAGCGCACACAAGACAGAAAAATATTTGGTACTTGTAACTATAATTATATATTACTATAATTATGATTATTACTACTAATAATAATAACAGTAACTATATGTATAGTTACTGTTATTATTATACACAAATATCAAACATGTTTCTCTCAATGTATGAAAAATAGTTAAAAATAAGGAAATGGGGCTGGGTAATCAATCTGTACACAGTTACGCCTTTTGCGTGAGAGTCGAGAAACATTCTCATATCTTGTTTCTAGATAAAACTGTATCTCTCTATCTCGCGATCGCTCGAAAAGGATAGTCACATTCCTCCTATCAGATCTGATGAATTAGATTAAATCACGGTACTTCCAATGAACCATGAGCTAGATCTCCCGATTGCGATCTCTTATATTACACGTATCCAATCAGAGTTATAATAAATAAATAAATAAAAATGATACATGAGATTGTAACGAAAAATTGAGTTATCTACACGATTTTTTATATTATGTAAAAAACAGATAACGCAATTTTTTGTTATAATTCTATTTACAGTTTTTATAAATAAAAAATGTAAAACCTATTTTTTATTTTAAATACTTTATAAGTAGATTATAGTTTATTTATAAAATATTACATTCTTTTCTTGTAATTATTGTAAAACAGTTTATAAATCAGGCTGCCAAATAATTTACGATAAATCAACAATTTCTAAAATATCTTTAAGTAATATCTTTAAGTATATTGTATTTATATAGTATATAAATATATCGTAGGCAAGAGACCGTTTTTAAATTTAGATTATTCTGCCATTTTATGTACCTACACATAATCTGTTCAAGTATTTTGCTAATTGTTCAACATTTGTGCATTTATCGCAATAAAAAGGTTCCGCTTTCGATTTTTTCGCGGATAGATGACACACTTGGAGACACGGTCGCGATAATGAAAGCAGCTTCCTTTTACGAGGTCCTCGCGCTGTCGCGTTCAAGTTCACCTTCACACTAGACCGGAAAAGCAAGCATCGTTGCGGCACATATGGCGTGAAAACGACGACGAGATGTGTGACGGTTCAATATATAATATAATACAATAATTTATATATTGCTCCCCTGCTCTTTCGATTCTCTTTAAAATTCGGTCAAGCAGATGCCGCCAGTCGAAAAAAACGAGAGAAAGAGGAAAGAGGAGGGGGGAGGGGGGGGGAGGAGAGAAAGAGAAAAGAAAAAGAAAGAGAAACAGACAGACTTTTATTCACCTGTTTTTTTCTTGCTCAACTTTAACGCGAGACATCGGTACGAGAGACCCACTTAGAGCCGCATATCTGAGTAACACATACGACACGCACACATGCTCGTGTGCGCGCTCACGTAAGTACGCACGGATAAAGGTGTACGAGGAAAGGAAGCTACGAAAGTTGCATACGAAAGGGACTCCGGCTAATCCACGTGGACGGCCACGAACATATCAGTACGTCCCGAATGTGGGTTATCCGTTAGAATATGACCAACAATTGGAAGTACTGTTTTAAAGACCGTCGAAGCAGCGCAGGACAGATCTAATGTTGTCTCGCTTTGGAATATCGCGAGTTTTCCTCCCTTATACCTGGAAATCTGGTTTAAAGAGAACTTCTAATTACAGAACGAAGGGACGATAACTTCAACTTTAATATCAACTCATTTTTTATTGCTTCGATAAAAAGAGCGCGAACACTCAGCAAATAAAAAAACGTAATTCCTTGTACTAACATTTTTTTCTTCATTACATTTCTAGATAGTTTCTGAAAAGATATTTTATAATATTACAGAATACAAGAAGTATTATATAATGTTTTATTAATCCTGTGTATGTAATTATTTGAGTGCCAAAAATGATCATAAAAATTTCTGTGTAAAACACCAAGCAGTTCGTTCATACCTTTTTTATTCTGGAAAATATTATAATAAATTCTTCTATTGTCAGGAAGTACCATAATAAATGTTATTATGGTAGATAAATAAATAAAAATAAAATTTACTACAGTTTCATACATTTTTAACAAATTGAAAGAGAACACTTTGATTATTAAGCTTAACCAATTCTAAAAATTGCAGACAAAGCAATGCATTATCGAGTTTACTGCAGCGCTCGTTGGCATTTTTTGAACTTTGCGCTGCATGACACTCGAATTTAATATTAGTTTTGTATAAAAATGAATATAATGTAAAAATCAAATAGTATTTTCTTATACTAAAATTAACATTACAATAGTATCAGAATCATGTTTTTAGCATTTAATTAGATATTTTAGTGAAATTACAAATCTGCTCTATGATCTATAAGGATAAACTAAACGATTTGCAAACATACTTCTACTTATTTTTTTATGTAATTTTCGCACCTATCTTGTAACCTTCACAGTTGATTCAGCTTGTTGTGCTTTTCATTAGAATTGCATTCCATCTTATTAACATAAAACGTAACGGGAATTTTAGTCATAAAGTTAATTACAGTTAAAAGTGACATGATTTTCCGAATGTTGTAAATTATTTATCGGATCTTTATGACGAGTGTTGTTATTCATGGAAATATCAAGAATATAAAAAAGAATATAATGATTGGCTCTAGAGATGACTGGATAAAAATAGGTAAAACGTATGTCATTTTATTGGGTTGTCCGGAAAGTTCATGTCGATTTTGAAGGAAAATTGAAACGCAGAAGATTTAAATTTTAGTATACATTTATTAAATTATATAGGTTAGTCGGCACGAACTTTCCGGACAACCCAATACTATTCCAGCTCTTTTATGTTACCTTTAAATATTCATAATGAGAACTGATAAATTTACAAAGAAAATCTGGTACAAAAGTGTTTTACAAATAAATTTAGATATTAATTTTATCTTTCTACCATTGAGAAGAAAATTTAAAAAATTTTTTTGTTGGTCTATTCAGATTTACCTTTGATTTAAAATGTAATTTATTTTTTACTAACATTTTATTTAAAAACTTTTCACTCTAATATTTGATTACTTCATCTTAATGTAAGAATATTTTTTTGTGAACATTTTTTATTTTTTCCTTTATAGCTCTTTTTAAAAGAATGCTGGCGTGATATTCAAATGATTCCAATGGGACTTTATCGATTATCATTTATATTAATCTACAACATATGATAATTTACAAAATATCAACATTACTACATATTGCTACAACAATATCGTACATATACATATACATAGTTTGTTTAAAAAAAGTAATCTTTTAAATTACGCTTCTAAACTTAAGTTTAATGAATCGCCATTATTCATTTATTTACTTTATATCTAACTCTGCTTTTATTTTGCATATGTGACCTGCATAATCTTTTCACGAAGTAAATATTTCAATGAATTGACAGCTTCGATCGCCATATTAAATAAAAGTTGATAAAAAAATCTGTATTTTTTTTATTTTTTCCTAATTTAGTACAATGAATCAGAGCCAGATAGCCATTAGCATGTGTATCTTAACTGTAGAAAAAGAATTTTAATTCAGTGAAAGTAATATGAAGTATAATAACATATTTTTGTCGATAAAAAAATGTCATTTCTTTAATATTGAAAATTTGTCATATGATATATAATGATTAAGAAATTTTTTAACAATGGGATTAAATTATTGTATATATTTGTTTATATATTTTATATATTTATTTTGTTTATCTCTTCTTTAACCTTTCATTTATATTATTCTAACTTGATATGTATCAAGTATACTTGACACGTATCAGATATACTTGACACGTGTTAAAAATAAGTCAGTGATAATAAATGATTATAAGACTACATAATGAATAGACAAGTAAGAAATAATGGATCCTAGGTACTTTTTAATAATTCCGTGTGAATTTATGTATATCACATTTGTAGTCTCTTGAAAGTAAATGAAAAGATTAAAGATGAAATAAACAAAACAAATAATTTCCATACAGCAGAAATATCCAAATTATATTACAGGGATGCTTATACATATCTCAATATTTTCAACAGAATATGATATATTTGAGATGCTTCTACTGTGAATTAAATCGTCTTAATAATTTATCCATTACATAATATTAGTTTAAAGATCTTGATACGTCAATATCGTTGTAAAAGTTTATCCATTACATGATATTAGTTTAAGATTACTTAATTCTTGATCTAACATCTTTTAAGCTAGGAAACACACAAAAAACATAGGGCAATAAGACGTTGGTAATAATAATGAATCGATCAATAGCGATAGAGAACGTAAGATAATTTTACGTTCCTTACTGTGATTGGCCAATTAGTTTACTGCTTATGTCATACTGCTTTACATTTTTGTATGAGTTTCACATTCTTAGATTTAGTAAATCTAATATTGAGAAATGGAAACCGATTACGATATAAAGTTAAAAAACTAACAACTACATCGGTATATGATAGAACATTATCTTCTTTTTACTGTAGATTACTGATATAATATTGAATTGTTGTGTAAAATGATTTGCGCCAAAAGCGTCATGTTTATACAATGACTTTTAAGAAAATAAAGTTGGTGAGTAAATTTTTCTTATCTTCTTTTGTATACTTTTTATTATATTATATAGTCTTTATATTATATAGTTTTTTTGCATTATAATTGCAATTTTCCTGTAATCCTGTATAAAATAGTATGTTTTAAATAATTTTTATTGTAATTAATCATTTTTGTAACAAAGTTTGCGAATACAATCTTTTTTATTCAAAACTGGCCATCATGTAGATTAATCAAAATGAGCCAGAATAGATAACAGTTAATTTTAATTTCTTTAGATCGATACGCTTTTAAAGAATATATTTACGAATATAATATTTCATAGATATATATTTTTCATTTTTCGTATGACTATGAAAGAGAAAATAAATTACAATTTTTATGTTTAAAATTATAATTATTTTACTATTAATTATAATTGTTTTATTAATATCAATGCTATTATTTTTTGAAATATAGAACTGACATTAAACTAAAAACTATGTTGTTTTTATATTTTATCCATATGAAATATTACTGCCACCCCGAAACGTGTGATCCGAGTGCGAGGCTAATTGTTACATTTTTATGATGTATTCAAGAGTAATATTTTTCTAATACCTAAGATATGTAAATATATTATAACGTACAATGTTTCAAAATTTTACATCCACTTTTTTTCTAAAAATCATTATTCAAAAACTTCAATCATTTGTCAAAAACTTGACAATCCTGATCTCTCTTAATACGATAACGATAACTATATGAGAGAGAGATTCAAGATCACAAAGGATAATCCTTACTTCAAAATGTATAAAATTTTAAATATTTTTTTATATTAAATGTATTTATATGAGGTATTAAACTTGCACACCACATAAATATAGGGAAGAGTCAATGCATTTCAATAAAAAGACTAAGGGGGGGGGGGGAAGGAGTGAGAGAGAGAGAGAAAGAGAAACTTCTGATATTACAATATTATTATATCAAATAAATTTTTCTAATATACTTAATAAGACGCTAAAATGTTTTTAAAGAATGCCTTAAATTTATTTTATTTGTATAATTCTATTAAGTTGTATAATTCTATTAAGTTAAGAAAATTCTCTACAGATTCTTTTGTAAGTGTATTGCTCATTTTTTTCTACATAAATTAAACATGTGCAATTTTTTATAATGGAACGATGAGATTGGTGACAGAAGCTAATCTCTCACGTACGATTAACGCTTCTGCATCCATTGCGCTCCAATTAAAGTGATTAAATCTACCGTTTTTATACGGCGATTTCACTCGTTTAGTTTATTATCGAGTTAATCCGGATTTATAAGCGGCTAACCGATGACAGGGCAAGCCCGCTTTGTGTGTATCGTATATATGTCACTACACATGCGTCACTACAAATACGTAACAGATGTCTACTCGACTTGTGTAAATATAGTGTACCTGTCTAGCCTAACTCTGACAGATAGCCTTCAGTTCTCCCGGCACCATTATACGCTCATCAACGACCTTCCATGGGGTACTGGCCAGCATATGTATCATTAATGCACGTCATACACGCGAGGAGCACATGTTTGTCATCTCATTCTCCTTCTCGTCTCTATCCAGCATAATGATAACCACTAAATCGTTAATTTTTTACGCTCTCGATCATCCCCAAGGGTTCTTATCGCTCTTTCTAGTAGCTTAATATCGTTCCTATCTGCTGGTGACAAATGATAATATGTCTACTACCGCCAATATATAGCACTGAGAGAAAAATATAAATTTTAATAAATATTTATTGAATAGTGTGCTAGTTAAATATGATATTTAACATATAATATAAACATAATAAATATAAACATATATTTATTTGGTATAAGGATCATTAGTTTCATTTATTATATTTTTTCTTTAACAAATATTTATTTTCCATAAATAAAAGTTTATATTGGTACTATTTAAATAATATATTGGTACTATTTAAACAATTGTTTATTAAAATTTAGTACATTTTCTCTCAGCGTATTGAAAACATTGGAGATTTGAAGGTAAGAAAGATTTAAAGAAACATCTGTCGAATTTATTGCTATCTCATTTTGTAACTTTCAAATTATTATATTTAATTTGTTTTTTATTATATCTTTTAATTTATTATTTTTAACTTGTTTATCAAATTATTTT
>NW_012130116.1:693629-703640 GCF_000143395.1 Atta cephalotes | reverse complement strand
TTTATTATATCTTATTATTATTTATTTATTATATAATTATTATATGTACAATAATTAATAATAATAAATAATAATGTGTATAATTAAATTAATAATATATATATATATATATATATATATATATATATATTTATTTATTTACGAAGCAAAAAAAGTGCGATTAATATATTACCTATTAATCAACAATAATTCAAAAATCCATTTCGTAAATTTACAACAAATTTAATAATGAATTGAGAAAATCAGGTAGTGCAGTTGACAGTGCAGTTGACAGTAAGCTTTATACTGTGATAGTTACAATCGGATTCGCAATACATATATATATATATATATATCACATTAGTGATGACATCGTTAAATCAGCACGACTGTCAATGTAACATGCCGCGCGCGTAAAAGCGGTTGTAAATGTCGTTCGATAGTCACCGCGAACAGCGCGAACGCAGAGACAGCGTTTCGGAATTCTATACAGGCGCGTGCAATGACTAATACACGCGGTATGGTAAACGCGGATGGATTTCGCTTCTATATCCATTAAAGGTCACCGAACTGCAGCATATACGTTGCATCTGTTTACGTTTCGCGAGGATACGCGGATATTCGCGTGTACGTCATACGGACAATATTGTGTGCAATTATACACCATGTGTCGCATGTCTAATGATGCCGCGGTAATTACAAACCACGGAAATTTCATCGGTGACAATTGTCGACTTGTATATATGCGCGTGTGCTTCATGTGATATTCGATATATTTGGTGAGAAATTCTCACCGAATAACTGCACGAAATTGACCTGTCTCCTTATTTAAAATTTATTTCTCTGAAATGTATATTAGATTATATATGTGATATTCCTTATAAAATCTCTTTAACTTCACAACACACTCACACACACGCAACACGCGCGCGCGCGCGCGCGCGTGCGCGCACGCACGCACGCATGCACTCAATAAGAAGAAAAAACAACTGAGTAAAACAAAAATACATAACGCGATAAAAAAAATTAATTTTATTATCAGAAATTGTTATTCTATTAAGACACATTTTGATATATTTCATGTTAATTTTTAATAAATAATTTTCATCTTTTTTTATTCCGATCCCCGTAATATTCCACACAGCACACTTGGAGAGACAAGATTAAGAAGAAATTCTTATGTCATTCCAACTTTATTTGTAGGCGGTATATCGAAATACACACGGATTATATCCTACACACGTTTTAAACACTATAGACTTTTAAAGGATGATCTAATTTTGAAAATGTTAGGACATCCCTCAAAGATCTGTGGTGTTTAAAACGTATATATAGGATACAATCCAAATGTGTACTTAAATCATCTACAAATAAAGTTGGAATGACAATAATGTCGACCATAAGAATTTCTTCTCTTCATTCTTGTCTGGTTACATAATCGTTATCATGGCAAGATATAGGACAGAATTTATAAACGTTGCTCAAACTTCGAGATGATCTTAAGTTACTGATTAAGATGCCATGAGTCAATCAGAGATATAAATCTGTATTAAGACGTTACTTAAGACTCTTAAGATTAAGAACCATACATATCAGCCATAGAGTTCGTTAATTTTCAAAACGAGACGTTTCTCTGAATAATACCGAGATGAAAGGGAAACTTTCATATTTCCGGTGAGCTCGCGATGACGGGGTGTAGCGACCTCGTGGTATGAATGATCCCGGTAGAAACCTTTACGTGACGAACAGTGACGCGAGCGCAAGAAACCTTAGAGAAGGTAACGGCAGGCAATGCGCAGGCCACCTGTCCGAGATACTTCCGTCACGAACTTGCGGTATCTCCAATAGAGAAAAGATCAATGAAATCAGAAATGAGATCGTCGCCGGATCGTCGTGGTATAATAGCTTCCCGTTTATGCAGGAAGCGCGGGAGAGTACAATGACGTTCTTCTAGGAATATCTGAGCGAAATCGCGTTTTTTCTTCTACATATTTGTGTAACAATATTGAAGCGACATTGAAAGGTTTGGGTTAAGACGAGACGACAGAGCCTGGTAATTATGGAATTTCCAAACTCTACAAAGATTAGCTAATCTTTTTATTGAACGACAATGTTATTGTAATGGTGATTGAGACATATAATAATTCCATTTTAACCATTTCTTGTTTGTTTTGTAAAAAAGTGTTAAAAACTTAATATAGTATATTCTTAATATAGTATATTCTATTTTTTTGTAATTTTGAAGCATTTTTTGTTCAAAATAAGTTTCTACAATCTTTTTTACATACAAGATAATAAATATAATATATTTTTTATTTGTTATAAACAGAAATAAATTTTTAATCAAAGATAGATATATTTAAAAATAATAATTATTAAATAAATATAGATATATAATATTTGTTAACTCTATTATTATAATTAATATTATTTATATTTGTATTTCTTATTTTCTTATTTTAAGAAAATCTATTTTATTCAAAACTAATGAAAAAATGCTGAATGTAAACAACGTATAAGTAGTTTTGACATCTTAGCTTTTGAGAATCCTAAAAACATTACATTCCGCATCGAATCTAACAAAAAAGGTCTAATCTCGCGACGATAAACGCGCATTCGTGAAGAGAAGAGAGAAACTTGGGTGAACCGATGACGAGCTCATTCGTAGTCTCAACATGTTCCGTTCGCAGATGAATGAGACTTCGGAAACACGGCGAGCATAAAAAAACTTGCGGTGCCTGCGGAGATGATTCGTAATCTGTTCCTCATCTACACACGTCTAGCGTAGGTGTGCGTCTGTACAATGAAACGTTCATCGGAGAGCGCGAGCGGTTCGTTGGGCTGCCGCAATCACTCGATCGTTGCCACGATATGTACATACAAGCCAACCTGAAGAAAACTGCCGTTAATAATAAATGCTTAAAATTTAAAAAATTTTTTATTAAGTCTTTGACGAAATTTATCGCTTTTTGTGATTATTCCTAAGAAATATTTATATTAACATAAACCATTTATTTGACTTACACATTTTTTCGTTAATTTCACTGATCTATCGAATCTGAGAAATGGGAACCGTAAATAAAAAAGAAGAAGAAGTAACGAGTAACGCATTCGGCCATGTGCACTTCATTCATTGTACAATGTACATCTGTGCACGACACTGTGCATCGATTCTCGAGCACTACATCGCATTAGTTGGGAGGCTGCATCATACGTGGGAGACAGGTAGCTCGCTTCCGCTCGTCGGAGACCATTATGCGGGATGCATGAAATGCGGAGACTGGCAGAGATCCTCATCGCGTACAATATACACGATTATAATTCAAAATCAGGCCGATGAGAATAAATCAATTAAGAGAAATAAAATCCTGTTTTCAGCCAAAATAGATTTTAAATACCTTAGTATGAATTTACATATATATATATATATATATATATACATACTTATCGCGAATTCTGCAAACAGGGCTCCAAAATCTTTTTCTTGAAACGTAATCGGAACAGAACTACAGTAATATCACATATTAAATTGACAAGCAATTAATTAATAATATTGCTATAATAATAATCTTACAAAAATATTAAAAATTTTAATGTTAATATAAGCATTTTAAAAACTGTAAACAATTTATTGCAAGAAATATATCCTTTATCCTTTATATATATCCTTTAGTCAGGATTGAGCCTGAATTTCTCGAATTCCGTGCGGACATCCTCCCAAGCTGAATTCGATTACTGAGATTGATTTTTTTTAATATTATCTTAGCCAGGATCACTAATAATAGCAAATAGTATTTATAACATTTTGCAATCAACAAATGTCAAATGCGCAATATGCGTATTATTCTTTTTGTAACTATTCGAGTCGCAGCTTTATTTGATTGGATGTAAAGATTAATACTTTATAGCTTGATTCTTTTTCCGGGCGCTGAAAGTATGCCAGTGTTGCATATGTACGTATGCGGGATTGTATCGACTTTCGAGAGTCTGGTCGCGCAGACTTGCCGGGAAGCTGCATCACACGTGGGAGACAGGTAGCTCGCTTCCGGTCGGCAGAGACCATTGTACCCACGGGGGCCCGTTTGTGTGCACGGCGGGCCTCACCGTGCTATACTACGAGATCGTATATGGGACAGAATGGTACGGAACGGTACGGAATGAGACAGAAACAAAATACTTCCATTGTATCCGCGCACACATACAACAACCAGTCATTCGCTGATCTACAGTAACGACAACGTTCTCAGTTCTTCGCCTTTTACAAATATGTAAACGCGAGCCGCGCTTCTTCTTCGTGGATCTTTAAATATATCCGTGGCAGCCGGCATATTTCCGGCTAAATGTTATTGCGATGAGGACTGTCGGAGAAACGTTCGAGAGGTAGAAGCCGATTATATTAAATATACACACAGGATTGGATTTGCAGGAAAACTTCAAATGAGACTTCTCAAGGATACTAGACGTGTACTATCTATTATCTAATGCTGCGCCACACATATATATCAAGTTGAAAAGCGAACTATTAATTCTTCAAAAAGATGTTTCAAATTGTAAAATTTATGAAAATAATTAATAATTAATATGAAAATAATTAATTTTAAATCTTTAAATCAATCAGAGTTTTATAAAATTAAATGATTTTTTGTATTTCCGGATTCGATTATTTGAAGGTGGTCCACTCAGTATTAATGATAATAAGTAAATAATATGATACGTACGACAGAACCAAAAATTTTCACGAAAACGTCCAATACAATAGAATTATATGGTTGTTTAATTTAAAGAAAATCTTGAGGAATTACGTACATAAATTATATACATAAAAATTTTACGTACATAAATTTTATTCAAAATATTCTTTTAAAGAATTAATAGTCTTGCTTATATACATATATCATTAGTAAAGGTGCTAATTATTATTGTCAAAGGCATGAAGTTCAAGAAAACTTCACACTGTGATGAGCCATCTCTAAGCGCTAAAATTTTAGTCCTACTTTAAATTCTTCTGTTTAAAAACTGTCTTAGCCATTTCATATTAGACAGCATTTTCATGTTAGATTCTTCTTAAAATGTTACAAAGTATCGGTCTTTAAAATATTTATTGTCAGTTTTTGGATATTCTGTATAGATAAGATATAAGCAAGATTATTAAGTTTTCAAAAGATATTTTGAATAAGATTTATTACACGTAAAAGAAAATTCATTGTCATAATATTCTTGAGTCTTCCACGTATGCTTTCTATATAAAGATTAAAGATCGTTTCGAGAATTTTCTTCGTGTCCAGATCCATTTTTGGAATGCCAATGTTTCATGAATTTTGCAGTTCACTTCATCAACAAGGAATAACCTGATGCTAAGCTGTTTCTTCTCCATTGTCATAATTTTCACATATTTACAAATTGAAAGTGATATTTTTTTAAAATTGTTCATTCAAAATTTAAGGTTACAAGTCTAACAAGATATTTAGAATTCCTATGAAATTTATACTACCATTCAAAAATTGAAAATACTTGCGATTTTCTTGTATTTCACAAAAAATCTTAATGAAAAAAAAATTGTAGAAAAATTGTAGAGATTTTACAAAAATATATCTTAAAGAAGAGAAATAAACCTATGTTTTTTAATTTTTCGTTTTTATATTTTTTCTTAAACATAAAATTGAAAATTGATTTTTTTTTTCAATATTTATGTTTTATTCTACAGGGTTTTTTTATTTTATTTTTTATTTTTTCTATAACTTGATAAAATATTATTAGACAGCAAAAAAAGTGTTTTAAAATAAAGTTTTAAATTTTAAGAGTTTTTAAAAAAAAATACTACGCAATGATTTTCCGCATTAATATTGAATTTCTTGTATAAAAAATCATTTTTATAAAATGTTGTTTAACTTTAAAATTAAAGAATTTATTTAAAAAAATTTGTATTATAATGTTTTGGGAATTTGTATAAATTATTTAAAATTTTTAAAGATTCGTTTTAAATTAATTTTTCGTGAAATACAAGAAAAATAAGTGTTAAGTTTTCTAAATTTATATAAATGCGGTGATAATTTTATCTACAATTTGTACAATATTGTATAAAATTCATTATGCGTAAAAAATTTTTTTAAAAGATCTGTAGACAAAAAATATTTTAGAAACGAGGATGAATTAAAAATTTAAAAGTAAAGATTCGATTAAATATTTATTTAAATGATGATTTCTCATAAAATGTCATAAAAAATATAAAGAGATAAATAATAAATACTAAGATTTAATAACAATAACATTTTTGGGACAATAATTTTTTTGTTACAGTGGATTGACTTTTCCAAAGGCTCTTTATGCATTATAGTTGCCTTGAATAAGCATAAATTGAATATTCCCCATAGACTTTATTTATGCTATCCTTTTACATATCAATCTCTATAACTTTCACTATTAAGTAACAAATTAATCTCCATATTAATTATTTGATCAAGAAAAAAATCGTTATTTCATTGATAAAAAAATATTATTTTTGTTCACTTAAAAGCTTGTTCTTGTTATATTAATTTCTAAGTTAATTTAAAATTAAGGTTTAAACTAAATTTTCACCAAAATTGAACTTGCTGATTAAAAAAAAATTATAAAACAGATCAAAGGTTCAAGATGTTAAGTTTTTTGAATGATTTTAATCGTATTATTAATGAATATTTTTGTATATCGATAGATGGAAAATTAAAAAAAAGTAGAACGAAAAAATTGAACGATTTTGTTCGCAAAAGGCTTTGCAAGTTTCGATCATGAATATCAAGCGCTATATTAAATTTTATTAATGACCTCTAATGATAAAGAATAACCTTATCATCAACTTGTTATATATCGATAACATCGATAAAATTTCTGCGATGCTTAGCATGAAAAAGAAAAAGAGTCGCTTGTAATCTTTGATCGCGTTTATCTGACTCAAGGACTGTCGAAATTCTCTCACGTGCTCCTCACACTATTTCTCTCATAGTCTCATCTCTCGTTGACGTGTTAGCTATTTGCACACCTGTAATCCATTTGCCTCTAGTGCATACTATATTTACGAGACCATCGTGAGCGATCGCGTGAGTACAAATGAAAAGATTGAGGCTCGACGGAAAGAAATAGCCTCGCGATTAAATTCATCTGATCACGACTATCTCCTTATCTCAACCTCGTTCGCAAGAATATTTTGACATTCGTCGTTCTCGTTACAAATATAATATCGCACTGCGCGATGAGAGAGATAGAGAGAGAGGAAGATACGCGAAGATACACGCGCGCGCGCGCGCGCGTATCGATACGCGTGTGCAAGTTTGTCAAACGGATGACAAAAGCATGTTCTTTCACACCGAGAACATAATGCGCGTTCGTGTACACAGGTGCCGAGAGGAGGCCACGCAGATGCTGCGTCTAATCGTAAGAGCAGACCGGACGTGTATTGCGACGAAGTTAGCGTTATCGCCCAGTTACTCGGGCCAGCCAAGGAAAAAAACTAATTTCATGCTTCGGTTATCCTTTACCGACGAACTCTAGCAAACTTGACGCTAGATAATCGCTTTTCTACACATCCTACGTTATTATTGACTTCGGCGACTTTTAGCAATCCACTCTGAACGCGTATTATTTAATAAACCGATTGAGATAAATTTTCGGACTCATTTAATTCCTTTTCTGAGGAATCTCGGTAAAATTCATAAAAATTCTGCCGCAGACAATAGGAACGCCGAGAGTGAACAAGAGTGGACATGTTCGTTCATTTAATAATATCTAGAAAGAAAGAATATAGATCTATTCTTGTAAAAATATTCCTTCTTATACCTAAAAAATAACTGGAAAGAAAATTTAATATAAGAAAATGTTATGTCTGTTATTTTCGACATTCTATTTTTCTATTCTCTAACTAATCTATTACCTCCAAACATTATGTTAGTAGTAAAATTAAATATTAAAGGCTTTCTACAATAAACCATTAATAATAAATCAAAAATCAGAAGCTAGAAATTGACCAATTATAATCTTCTTCTTCTTATATCTCGATTGTATTTGTAATCAATTTCTAGTTCTTGATTTATTACTAATGGCTTATAAAAAGTTTCTTAATTTTTACAAGTACAAAGGAAGCGCCTTGATCCTTTCTAGGATTCTCAAAGAGACACATCTTCTATTCTCTAATCTCCGTAATCCGACAGCGAGCTGGCTTCCTGCCGTCAAGTGTTCAGAATCCACTTTTGGATATAGCATGACTAAGAACAGTACTGCCTCGTCGCTCGCGCACCAGACCGCGAAGATGTAATAATTCTTTGTGCCCGCATGCGAGCTGCTCCTCGTCGCTCCTCGCATGATGCCGCGCTTCAGGTCGAGCGGGCGGCGGGAGAGGCAGTCTTGCGAGATGCGCGTTCACGGTACGCCGATTTTCCGCTCACGCCCGGAGATTCTGCTCCGCAGAGGCACGATTCTCCGCTTCCTCCTGTCGTTAACTCGCGCAACCGTACCGCAAATCAATTCCCGCTGCTCTCCTTGCTTCTCTACTCCTGCTTAAGCGGAGGATGCGTCGGCGTCGCGATTCGATACTCGCCAGGGCCGAGCCGTTGAAAATTAACATTGAGTGTTTTAGCATCGTGTTTTTAAAAGTAGAGTTATGTACCGTACCCTCTAAAATTTTTTAAGTTAATTGTCATTCTGAAGAGTGAGATCTCATTTTTAAAGAATATTGAATCACTTTTTTTCAAGACTGACTCAATTTTCACTCTTCAAAGTGAAATTTCCTCCAAAGAATTTAAAGAGTATACAGCATGTATATACGATGTACAAAATATAGAAAAGTGATTTATAAGAAATAATGATAATTACAACGTGATGGCATGATAAAAAGAGCAATATCAATTCGATTCTTTCTGGAGTAAAATTTGTTTCAACACTGATTCGAGACTAATGGATACGCGGATGCTTTATTCCATCTATAACTCTATAAATACCGGAAATTCAACGAAGAAGATGATTGTCAGTGGATGATGTTCGGCTACGAGTTTATCGAAGATACAATCTTAATCCAAAGAAAATAGCTTGCTTTAATGAGTTATTATACATTACCGAGATAATAGTGCGATACATAGACACGCAATGAATAAATAACTACGTGAAATTGAGAAAACAATGAAACACATTAAAGATAGTTATATTACTATCATAGAGCATATTGTACATTTTTTACTGCTAACTCTAAAATTTTTCTTTACAACTTTTATGATCCCAATGAGAAATTTTAGCGAATAAAGAGCAGTCTGAAAGTAATTATAAAAATTAAAAGTTTTGAAAAAACGGGATTAAAAATTGACTACTTGAACTTTGTAGTTTTATACGAGATATGCGCATTACAGCACGCATATATTTTACCTCATAAAGCGTAACCTTGGAAATGTTGAGTAGATAAATGAGATTTTATAAGATATACGAAAATGCTAAAACTCGTTTAATTACGATTACGGCGATCTTCTCTCACGGTCAAAGATTCTGTTCCCTGTTTCCCCTTCTCATTAATTCATTTCTCGTATTTTTTTATAATATTACGGTATCATCTGTACACTGCCAGTTTCTACATTCGCATTTTAAAATGGAAGGAAATTTATAAGAGGAAATCATATGAGTCTTCCTTTTAACACTACGAATTAGAGCGTCCATTCGGCGCTCCATTTCGTATAACTAACTAGTATTATAAATAAAACATATTTAAGAAAATAGATATAATTTATTTATATAATTTATATAAATAAATTATATTTAATATTTTAAATATTAAATATTAAATATTAAATATCCTATATATAATAATTCATTTATATAATTTAAAAAATAAATTAATAATACAAAATATTTAAAAATAAAATTAATCAGCAAAGTTGTGGATTAATTATCAGTTTATTCGAGATTGTGCGTCGCATTATCTTGAATAAAAAATTAATTTATACATTTCATTCAATCAAAAAAAAACAGATTACATTCACATTTTATATATATATATATATATATATATATATATATATA
>NW_012130116.1:691654-693609 GCF_000143395.1 Atta cephalotes | reverse complement strand
ATATATATATATATATATATATATATATATATACACAATACATATAAAAAACTTGCAAATTATTCGTTTAAAGATTAAAAAGTGAGAGCAATTTGTCAAATCACAAATTAAAGAGACGCGTAAGAGCGAAAAATGTGTAAGACGCAATGCTTTGTCGCGATTATGACGCTGATTATCATTTTAATCGTGCGAATCTATTTTATCCCGACCACCTCGTGTCGTTAGTCTACGTGCGATCGCGTAATCCGATAACGCAACACCAACATAGTTACCTTCGGAAAACATGGTTTGCACGCGAGGCTTCTGTCATCCTCATGTCCGCGAATTCTGTCTACCTCACTCGAGTCGGCCCCCCGTCATTACCGTAACGTTACACTCATTTCTGTTACTTATTGTCGCAAATGTGTCTTGTCGTATAAATTCGCGAAACATGTCATTACAGTAATAGTAGCTGCTTGCACGCATACGCATTACGATTGCACGACGACAGGGGATATACGTCGCCGATTTTATGGGATATTCCTTCATCTCGAAGGATTCCTTTTCCCTTCTTTCATATCCAGCATATCTTCCGTAACTGAAGAAAAAAGAGATTTCGATTATCGCCATATTTGTATTCGAATGGCTTATTCTCGAAAGATTTATCTCCGCTGGTTAACATAACTTATCTGTATCTGTACATGAAATTCTGCTTATATAGGATTAGATAATAAAGATAATGTTCTAGAGTAGAAAGCGGGTAATCGTTGACATTGTCTGCAATTACTTAACCATTTTGTTAATACGTCTAAGTTGCTGAATTAGATCGAAAAGGCATGCTCTAGAATTAAATTTTGTGGCAAACAAGATCAAATTTTATGTTTAAATTAAACAATAATTTTCCTTTATTCGACGCTTTATTAATTCTTTCGTGTCTTTCTTCAGATTTATAGGAAAAAGTTGATCTAATTTTTAAAGTATTTTTAAATATTATCTTTAACTATAAGAATATGGATTTCATAATTAGGATGAATGCATAGCTATATATCCTATTCTTTTTGAATGAAATCAAGAATTTTTCAGAAACCAATTATTTTCGTTTTTTTCCTAAATTTACAATTCCAAATTGTGTATAATTTTATCAATATTCTTCCAAAATTTTTTTTTGTAGAATTGATCAGTTCAACTCTTGCAATAAATTCAGGTGTCCCCTAATCTCTGCGGATTAAAAAATAATTGTACCGGTGCATTTTTCGCGAACAATTTTGAGAAACTCGCTCGACTCGTACTCTCGTACGCGGCCTCGGAACAAGGAATTCGTTCGAATGCAAAATTCGGAGTTTCGCCATCGGCTGCAGTGCACTCCGTCCGGTGATCCGATTCTCGGCGTGGTGACGCCAACGTTCTCTTTCCGCATTGTCACACGAGACATGGTTTTGCGCAATTTTTGAAATACTTTCCTTAGCAACGAGCCACGATGCGACGGTGTAAGTGCACCCACGCGATGCATCGCCGCGTGCACGCACACACGCGTACGATGAGCTTATGTGCGCGAATAAAGAAAGTGCCCGTTCGCATTGACTCGCTCGGAAATCCGAAACCGATGCACGGGAAGCACGACGGATGATTTCGCAATCTCGGGGAGAGGGAAAGAAATGTCTCGCCTCTTATCGGGTAATTCAGCAATTGTAGAAAATTAAAAATTGAAACGCAGTAACGCAATAATACTTTGTAACTGCCAAGAAGATAGTTCGTATTCTTGAATAGAAATTGAAGTACGGTGAAATTTGATATAATTATGTATAATATATTACTATTGTAAAGCGCGCAAAGATGAAAGTAAAATGATGTTAGAAATAAGCATAATAAAATGTATTCGCATATTGTAAACTGCATACGATGTATTACATATCTATGTATATAAAATTGATATGTGTGTGTGTGTGTGTGTGTGTGTGTGTGTAGTGTGTGTGTGT
>NW_012130116.1:684625-691634 GCF_000143395.1 Atta cephalotes | reverse complement strand
TAGTAGTAGTAGTAGTAGTAGTAGTTAGTAGTAGTAGTAGTAGTAGTTAGTAGTAGTAGTAGTAGTAGTAGTGTGTGTGTGTGTGTGTGTGTGTGTGTGTGTGTGTGTGTGTGTGTGTGTGTGTGTGTGTGTGTGTGTGTGTGTGTGTGTGTGTGTGTGTGTGTGTGTGTGTGTGTGTGTGTGTGTGTGTGTGTGTGTGTGTGTACACATATCACTATAAATTTCTTGTAATAAAATCTTACTCCAAGAAAATGAAAATACAATCACCCTTGAAAAAAAGTGAAAATATTTTACTTCTTGAAAAAGAGCGATGATTGTATTTTCACTCTCTTGAAATGAGAGTTCACTGCAAGAAATTTAGAGTGTATATAATATTCTTTAATTTATTTATCATAACTCATCTTAAGTAATAATGCCGAATTAAAAATTTAATTTACAATTATGTGTAAGATTATAAAAAAATTTGTATTATAAATAAATGTCTATATATAGTACATACAAATACGTTCCGAGATTTATTATTCAGAAAGATCGCAGGCAGCAGCTCGCTCGGAAATCAGAAACTGATGTATCAGAAAGTAGGCACGCGCGTGAATGTGACATGCGTGTGTCGATGCACGAGATCGCGCTCTCATCGATTTTTTTTTTATACTGGCACACGGCGTCGCATAAGCGAATTCCACCAAAGACCGCGACTTCCGGACCTTCGGAGCATCCCGAAGCCGAAAGACGAGGCGGCGAAGCCGCAGATTGCGCAAGGTCCACGTCATTTGATCTGAACGTCATGAGATGTATGCGTATAGCGAAAAAATACACTCGCAAGCGTCACATCCACCGATCTTTATATATCACGGATACGGTATCGCTGTGTTGGCAACAGGAAACACGTCGTGATCTTTCAATGTCAAAAATCTTTCAGGAAGTTTAATCAGAACTGAACGACCAAAATACAATGTACGTATAATAACGTTTAACATACATTTGTGTGTATAAGATGTATGTGTTAAATACAAAATTCAGTAACTCTCCGAGCTACGAACACATACAATAAGAAATTAACACATACAATGAAAAATAAGTATAATTATCGCTAAAACGGTAACTATGCGAAATTAATTTGAATTTTGTATTATTATTTGATCTTTTTGACTAATAAACTTAGCTTAATATAAATAGTCCATATATATAAATTTGCTTTGTTTAAAAATTAAATCAAGATGTAATTTCCATAGAAAATAGAGCAATGGCATTAAAAATTGATATTTTTGGAATATTGTAAAAGTAAAAAATGTTAAAGTATAGCTTTAAAAATACAAATTTTATTTAATCACTGCTAGCAATTCCTATTCTAACATAGCAATTATATTATTCATGAAATACCAAAGAACCGAATTTCTTGAAATTATTCGGATCGTCATATTGGCTGCCCATTTATAAAGTTGAAAAATTCATCCGTGTTACTGTTGAAAAAATAGTAAACCCATATTATTATTTGAAAAAATATGTACAAAAAAGATAGAATCTTATGACACAATGAAAAATCTTCAGACAAAATCTTAGGACGAAATATATGCACGACATGAAAACTGAACTGTCAAATATTTCAAGCTGCTATTAATTTCTATTTGACAGCTTAGTTTTCACGTCATGCGTCGTTGAGAATCGAGATACAGGAAGGATTCTTTTGTATACAGAAAAATCTTCTCCTGTATACCTTGATTCTTAACGACGTACAGAAAAAATCCTCTCCTGTTTATTATTAATAACTCGATGAAAATCAAGCTGTCAAATATTTCAAGCTGCTATTAATCTTTACAGAAAAAGCCTCTCCTGTATCTCGAGTCTTAACGATAGTACGATATTGTTATTGTCATTACGCAAGTTTTTTTCCATGTAGATATAATATTTGCGCAATGACAATATAACAATACCAACACTGTAGTTAAGAGTTACAGGATCGGAATACAGAATAGAGTTAACAGAAGAATTCCTGAAATGATATCAAGCTATTGTTAGAATTCTAGACTCAGCAGGAATCAAAGTATTTAAAATCATGAGTATGACGAATTTAAAAGGCCCCTTATATTTCAAAAACAAATATAAAAGAGACTACTTGATTTTTTGTAAATCGGCTATCTAGAAAGTTAAGATTTAAAAGGCTCTATGCTCTTATATTTCAAAGACAAATATAAAAGAGATGCTTTTGCAATATGACTATCCGATTTCTGAATTCGTATTATTTGTAGTAAATCTTAGGATCTTATTTATATGCATTTCTTCCGTTCAAAAGATTTTTCATTATAACATATAAAGATTTCTTTAAAAATCTTGTGAACACTTCCAAATAATTTATGATCTTTAGCGATAATTTGAATGGATTTTCCGGTTTTATGAACAGACATAATAGTGATTCGAATAATCTCAGGAAATTAAGTTGCCTTTTTTGACATTTCTGGATGATATATAATTTAATAGTGTTAAATTAGGAATTGCTGGCAATGATTAAATAAAATATATTTTTAAATATATATTGTTTTACTTTTACAATAGTCAAAACTAAAAAATAAAAGTAAAACAATAGTGACTATTTACTTCTAAAAATATCGATTTATAATGCTTGTGATGTTTTCTACAAAAATGATTTCTTCGTTTAATTTCAAAACAAAGTAAACTTTTTTAAATATTATTGACTATTTATATCAAGCTGCAAAGAATTCTATTGATCAAGAGATTTTTAGTAATAATGCGAAATTCAAATTAATTTACAAATGTTTATATTTATTTTTTTATTTCACTTTATGTCTCTGATCATTGTAGATCTAATAAATCTAAGCAATTTAATAATCAATATCAAACCAGTATACAGGGTGAATAAAAAGTTTCGGACTGGTGAAATATCTCGAAAACTAAATGTTTTTGAAAGAAATATTTCCTACAAAAGTTGTAGGGTTTTAAATGATCTATTTATTGATCTGGTCAGTCTAATCTTGGATAGCATCACAAAGTCAAGTCAATATGGATTTTTCAAATGGCACCCTATTTTTGATTTCAGAATTTAATAGCTAGTGAATCTAAGAGCTTTTCAAAACACTACAATAAAATTATTTTTCATAAAGTACTTTTTGAATTATAAGGCTTGGAAGTTACCGCATTAATATTATGCAAAGTGTTTGACTGACGACTAAAATCTCTTGAATATTGTTGAAGATCATTTATCCTGAATATCATTTGTCAAGAATCAAAGCAAGAATTGGGAAGTTGTACCTCTTATTTTCATTTTTACGTAAAAATGAATTTTTAGTGCGAAAATGAAAATAAGAGGAATAATCTCCAATGGCCATCCAAGGTCAGACTGATTTGTGACTAGATCATTTAAAACCCTACAACTTTTGTAGCAAACATTTCTTTCAGAAATGCTTAATCAGCTTAGTTTTTGATATATTTCCCCGGAACTTTTTACTCATCCTGTACAGTATATAAATACATAAATATATATAATTTAGATATATAATTTATATATAATTTAGAATATAATAATATCAGTAATAATAAGATTATTAAATAAAATAATGAAATATATAAATAATAAAAAGTTCAGGAGAAAGAACGATTATAACAATAATAATAATAATAATAATAATAATAATAATAATAATAATAATTGAAATAATTTTTTTCTTTCCGTAAAATTTATATAATTAATAATAATTATTAATAATGCGGCATCGCAAAGTTATTTCGGCATCTGCATAATGTGCTGTCTACATATTAGTGCCATGAGATTGTCATCGATCGTCGACATCAAATTTCCGATATGCATGTCCATACCAATCTGTCGCGTAATGCGTGTCACATGTCACTTGTGGAAAGCAACGGTGCCAGAGACTTGACGTATCGACACTTTATTATGCGCGAAGCGTCATTTCCTTCTTGAGCTACGAGTCTTCGTCGGAAGAGACGCGCGGGAACAGGGATGTCACCGTCTCTTGAACCTCGTCATCTCATCCGTTTCCGTAGAAAAATGTAGATCTCAAAAGGTACATTACGGTCTCACAAGTAAACTCTCTAGAATTTCTAGACTTTTTATAGAAAGTTAAAAGATCCCTTACTTTACTTTTACAAATGTTTTATCCATTTAATGTTTTCTCTTATCTTTTCTCAAATACGTAAAAAAAAAACGTAATAAAATTACATTTAAAATATTTTTTATACTTTCATTCAATTTTATTCTTTCTTTATAACACGTAGCGATAAAATGTAGATAGTGCAAGTTTTATTATAAATTATTAATTTTACTAACAATACGTCTAAATTTAATGTACTTGACCCAAGAACATTTTTTTTCAATTAAATTGCCTTTTTCCGATAAGTTGTACCATTAACATATTACTTTTTGAACGGACTTTTAATTGACGCAAGCGAAAGAGACGTCGACAACATTGCGCGATAAGTAATTGCATAATACTTGCAGAACACTAAGGGGAGAAAAGTGACAATGCCCCGAGCGAGGTTGCATCGACAGATTGTTATGCGTCGGGCGTCATTTCCTTCTTCTGATTGTGAGCCTCGTCGAGAAGAGGAACGCTGAGGAAAGAAGCCGCACGGAAGCAAGAACAACAGTCGCAAATAACGTTCAACGGATAAGAATGGAAGTAATAGATGAATGAGAAAAGTATTTGCGAAAGGTATTGCGATGAATAGCTCTGTAACCTCTTGCTGCTTTATCTATACATCTTCTATCGGCCTCGGAAATCTAAATTTTCGACACATTCAGCCAATTTATGCAATAAAAAATATTGGGTAGATATAAATAAATAATATATAAAAAAAATATTTCTCTTATATTTTTTATAAATATTTAATTTTACTATTAAATGTTGTTTTAATAAAATTTCATTCTTATTTCTGAAACGGAAAAGTTCATCCAGAATCAATAAAAATTACAATTTTATTTAACTACATACTATTTTAATTAATCTGTCGTTTCTTCAACAATTTAAATATTATTGAAACATCAATATTAGAAAAAAATTTCTTCAAATCTTTCGATAATTTAGAAATTTACTGAAAGAATTACTAAAGTTTCTCTACGGAATCTGTCGACATTCTAAATCAAGGCCAACACATTAAACCTTGTTGTTAAATTGGCGGATTTTCTGCCAACACGTCATCAGCATAAGGTTGACGTGTCCGTTTGTTATGCGCGATACATCATTTCCTTTTTCTTAGTTTCTCTTACGAAGATCAAAAGACAGAAGAAGAGAAAACGGAGACGAAACAAGACACGAGAGGAGCCAAGCCGTATCGGGCGGATCCGGCAACAGGAAGTGGTACAAAATTATGAAGCGGTCAAACGGCACGTGTTAGACGTCGCGTGGTGCCGTTGGCTGACAATCTTAAATTCGAGCAAACAGGCTCGAAAGAAACGATCCGTCAAGAGATGAGACGAGGTCAAGCGCAACAGTAAAAAGGGCGCGACACTTATCACGTACGTGCTCCTTGTGACTCTTGCATCTTTTCTAATCCCCCTTCAGGCATTATTTCCTGTTTATCCGACCGGTTCTGCATCACAGTAAAGTCCTATGGTTTTCTCCCGGAAATGTTTATCTATATGATTCGAGACGGTCACTCGGTGGCAAATGGTACCGTTGGATTTGAGATGAAATTCTACATTGTAGAGAATGTAGAGTATGTTGTTCCACAGAATGCGTTCGAATTCAAAAGCCGTGTTAATGTTTTCTTCCGAACGCTCAATTTTTCTACTTTCTTCTTTATTATATAAGTTTTATTTTTCTTCTGCTGCATGTATATATTACATCTTACCACTTTTTATTACTTTAATTATATTATATACTATTATAAAGTATTTTATAAACATTATTTGTTTTTCTATACTATTATCTATATGTATATTTTTATATTTTTACTTATAATTCAATGTTACTTTAACAAAAAATTTGTTAATAAGAAAATATATAGACAATGTATATACAAGAATAGGTATATAACAACAAAGTTCACATTAAACATTTATTTTTGAGGATCCTTCTTCGATAAATCATGGGCTTATTGTTATTCGATACGATAAGACTTGTCTTTATATCATCCGCGACTATAAGGCTTGTGGTTTTAGAAGAATACCACATCCTGCTTTATTTATCATCCTTCTTTATCAGATTTTTACTTTTTTAAAGAAAATTATGTAAAAAGAAAGAGAAGGAAAGAAATTTGATAATATAAAAAAATAAATTAAATCAGATTTAATTAAAAAAGAATATAAAAGAATAAAAAAGAATATTTTAATAATTAATTATTTCATTAATTCTTCTGATTAGTCATTTAAATTAATTGATATTTTAATAGTATAAGAAGAATTCCATGTAGCAAAATTCGAAAAAGATCGACAAAAGCTTTTATCAAAGGATACCATGTAGTTCCCAGCATACACACATTAGTAAGCGCTATTAACGATTCAACACCTTTATCATCTTGCCAAGAAAAAAAGCAGAGAGAGAGACATCGTGCGGCGAGCGAAAATTCAAGTCTCGATTAATAGAATTTACGACGTTTAATTACGAAATTACGTAAAATCTCGACCGTACTCTCGCGAGCATCTCGCGCAGAATCTCCTCTGTATTCGGCGAATTCATTTAGTTTCTTAAAACTCGCTTGTACACGGTGTGATCTTTAAGAGGTATAACGAGACCGATTAATTTGTCCATGGCGAGCTATGTCTTGTCTGTGATAATGGCGTCGTGCAGCACGTTTTTTTTCATGCGTGTTTGCGTAAATACTATCGCGCGTATTGGCGTGTATACGTACGTGCCGCAATTGTACGCATTATCGTGTAAGGTACCTGTTCCTTAAGTCCGATATCAAATCTTTGGGCGTGGGACAATTGTTCGAACACTATTTGTCATGTAAACACAAAATGTATTGACTTCAGCATTGAATCAATAAAATAATTGAATCAATAATAAAAACTAATAAAGGCTCAAATGTAAGAAAT
>NW_012130116.1:679217-683944 GCF_000143395.1 Atta cephalotes | reverse complement strand
TATATATAGGATACTTAAACATTCCTTAAGTTGTTCAAACATAATTTTGAATAAAATATCTAATATTAGATAGTAAAATCTTAGCTGCGTCCTTAAAATTTATTTATTATTTACATTTCTTTTGATATGAAAGATGATTTGAAAGTCATTCACATTGTTTCATAAATTTTAGAAATATATATTGGTTGTTACACAAACAGTTTGATGTATACATGGGAAAGGAGAAACATTTCTCATTGGATCATAATTGCTGCTGAACAATTAATCGGAAAGCCAGCGATATAAAGCATCATGCCGGACATTACGCATATATGGAAATCAAAGAGTGAGGCGTTGCTTTTCAATGCTCGTAATTATAAGCCTAGCGAGCAGTGAGAATCTATGTAAAACGTGTTACAGAGGCGAGAGTGAAATGAGCGGTCAGAGAGATAAATCAGTGGCGCGTTTTCTTTTCCTTCCCGGAAGAGAAGTTATATTCTAAAAAGTACTGGAATCTGCTCGCGATTGTCGTGCGCATAGATACATTCAAAATACACTCTCTTCCTTGATACAGAAAATTAGTCTATTTTATATATATATAGTATATAATTATGCTGACATTTATAAAATTAAAACGGAAGCCTGTAAATCTAAAAATGTATATCATAATAGAATATATATTTCCAATATAATATTTCAAAAAGATTTTCAAGAATTATTTGTTGTGTATCTTTCAATTTCTAACATTAACAGTATTAAGTAAATTTCTTAGAAATTTTTTAAGCAATTATTCAAAATTTTATATTTATTTGTAAATAATTTCAAAAAGATATGCGAATGTACTATTAATTAAATATACTAAAATATATTAGTATGTGTTGAAATGATTTTATGTTGAAATTATTATTCTTGATGATACGCAATAATGAATAAAGGAAAAAAAAATAGTACTGGCTCGTGCCATCTTTCACTTGATCATTTCGGACTTCATCATCGTCTTATCGGTCAATCGCGAAGCGTGCCTTCATTACTCGACGAATTCAAGTCGTAAATAAAAGCGCTTCCTCATCACTCGAGACTTTCCTAGTTCCTCTCCGATGAGCCACCCTGCGTGATGCTCTTACGTATACCCGTCTCTACGTGTGTACCAATCCGCGTGCACCGACACGCTTTTGCTACCTACGAGCATATACGCTTGCATACGTATAATCAAGCACGGATTAAATCGGTATCAAAGAAAGAGCGAAAGTTGTCTGTCGATATGAAATCTGATGTGGGTTAGTAAATTGAAATAGAGAAATAACGCGAAATCGCAGAGAAAATATTTAAAAAATACAGCAAATTTTAATTTAATTATCGTGTTACATATAAAACAAAAATGTAAATATTTTGTTCGATGCAAAAATGTTTCTAACATCTAATTGAAGTTAGTTTCATCTTCCCGAAAATATGTTAGTTTACGGTGACGAATAGAAAATCGGATAGAAAAAAATCAATATCAAAATCAATATAAATAATAAAATCTTAATAATATCATTTGATACACTTTTGATAGTAATTTTGTGATGAATTCAATAAAAAAAAAATCACTTAAAAATTATTATCGTGTCAAGTATATTTGTCATAAAATCATTAAAAGTGTTTCAAATATATAATATTTTTAATTTTTTCTAAAATGACTTTAACTTGATGTCATCTTGATCTTATGATTTTGTATTTTACTGGAAAATCTATATAAAATTACAATAATGTGAAATTACAATAATTTAGACTAGCTCGTTTTTATTAAATACCGAATTATTATGCTGGTTTTAATTCCTTACGATTTCAAATTATTTAGCTCCGAATCTGCACATAGGTACACATACGTAACATCGCGAGGGTATCAAGAAGCATCTCTTAGCTTTCTCGAGTATGTGCCAAAAGTGCGCATATCGTAACGAATCGCTCGACGTCGCGAGAGCGGCCACATAGGCAAAATTAAATTAAATTAAAAAAATTAAATTAAATGCAGGATGTCCTGGTTATAAGATCGTATGTAATTCATATGTAATTAACAATGAATATTTTCTCATATAGAAAATTTCATCGATTTGCAAATTCTACGAGATCCTGAAGCTAAAAATTATTACAAATTTATTTCGCGAATAATCTAGAATATATGCTTTTTAATAGCAATCAATGTCACATTGAGATCACTAACGGATCTTTCATGTCAAATTGATGATATATGCAATTTTAACGAGGCAAAAATCATGTCTCTCCTTTGTATCCGCTCTAAGCTTGCTCAGACTAACGCGAACGTACGAGTATCTCGGCTGGCTGGTCGCCGGTTTCTCCCGCGCTAATTAGCAAAAGTTTGCTGTGCAATAAACGCGTCTAGTTTTATGTAACCTGACTGGACACTCGGATACGACGCGCACTATGCTGCTCATTAATAGCACGTCCAATCTGTCCCGCCATCAAGATTGCTGAAATAATCTCACTTAGACTTTCCTCAGCTTTCCTCATCCACGGATGAATCTTTTGTGGAATCTCGACATAGCACTTATATAACATGAAATTCGACATCAGCTTTAGCATTAAATCTATCATAATTTTTGTGTTTTGAGAAAAATTCTAATGCATGAGTATTTTGGACACGAAAATGGATTTTGATCAAATTTAAATTATTTTATTTAAATAGTCATTTTTGTTTAATGTATACTCTATTGTGTAAATTATATGAAAATAATCTTATAATAATGTTCTATCATTTTATAACCGAAATAGAATGGCAGATGATAGATTAATCAAATGCAGCATTCTGTTTTCTCTTTTTCTAATTTCTTGTTTATAATAATATTTGATTCATTTAATTTAAAAAGCATTGACATATTATGTTAGATATTTGAAGTTTTTTAGAATATGTTTATCTATTTTTATAATAATTCTATTGTAACATAAAAATAATATTTTATTTTGATTTTAATTTTAAATCGACATATTTCGTCGAGTATTTTTTTGCCCATAATGATTATTGAGAATGCGTGCGCTGATAATATCCGCGAACATCGAATAGAGCCCAGCCTCTCTCTTCCTGAATTGGCTCGCTATGGTGCCGTGGTCAAGAGCGCGCTTGTTTTCCGGAAAATTTCTTCGTACGTTCACCAACTATTTCTGCTCAAACAATTCTGCTCGCGCATTCAATATTTCAATCAGTTCTTTAGTGAGAAAGAAATCAATCCTTTTAATAAATTTCTTTCCAATATTCAAAATATTAAACGAGGTTCAATTCTAGGTCAAGAAAATTAAGGTCTGTATTTACACCTTACTTTTATTGATAAAAGTGAGAGAAAGAGAGAAAGATACAAATATAAATCCAAATCTGAAGGAATTTTAGAGAATGTATCAATATTTGGACTTTACTTAAGTTCGATAGTATGAATCAATATTTTATAAGCACTTATATTTTATTATTATTCAAATGTGTTTAAAAGAATAATAAATAAAAAGAAGAAAATATTGAAAAAGAAGCACATTAAATATTTATTCAAAAATAAATCTTTTTTGCATCTGTATTTTTAATATTTCTAAGTTTCACTTTTACTTGGTAACTAATTATTAAATAAAATAATTTTGAAAAACTTAATTTATAAAAATATAATTTCCAGAGACTTGTATATAAAATTAAAAATTTATATTTTATTTATACAAGAAAATTTTATAATAAGTTTAACAAAAATTTTTATCATTAAGAAGTAAAAAAATAATATATTTTTAAATATTTTTTGAATATTTTTTTAAATATTTTTAAATTATTTGTTTGAACTATCTTAATAATTTATTTTAATAAGTAATTAAAACTGGACGTAATTTTTATTCATTGTTTCTCCCTTATTTTTAAACGAACGTAGAACTATTATCAGTATAAATTAATTATGACTTAACTATATCCTTAATTTATTTTGGTTTCAGTTTCGTAATGCAGTCTCTAACAATAGTTAATATTATAAATATCATGCGAATAAAAAAATGGAAATAGATAAATAAAAATAAAGAATACACTAATATTCAATCAAAATCACAAAAGAAAGAATTCTATTTTTACTCAAGATTGACTTTTTATGAAAGAGTGCTATAGATGCATCTGTTATAAAGAATCTCGAATCATTGCAGTCAATCATTGAGTCTTGCCATATCTCACTATGAAGATAAAACTCTGAATAACCAAACATTTTAATGCATTTTATATTGTTTTTTAGTTGACTGAACATCTGAAAAACAGAAGCTTAGACAAACGGAATTTAACTGCAAAGAAAGTACAGAATCTAGCTTGACCTTCATGACGACATGTCGAAGTATATGCTCTTACGTGACTGTTCTCTTAACATCTGTGTTTCATCTATGTTTAGAATATTAAGTTTATAACTGTTTTATCAGAATGATAAATTTACATGGAATTGTTATAATATAATTATGAAACAAGTAGTACAAGAAAAAACTAGATCAGTACATATTAGTTGATCAACAGTTAGCTTTTTAATTGAAAACATCGGCAGTTAAAAAAACAGTATTAGAGCAATACTGTTAAAATGCTACAATCCGATGAATTATTATATATATAAAAAAAACATTTTTTATATTTTTTTGTAAATTTTAAAATATCTTACAATATTTTTGATCATTTTGTGTGTGTGTGTGTGTGTGTGTGTGTGTGTGTGTGTGTGTGTGTGTGTATATATATATATATATATATATATATATAT
>NW_012130116.1:658705-676938 GCF_000143395.1 Atta cephalotes | reverse complement strand
TGTGTGTGTGTGTGTGTGTGTGTGTGTGTGTGTGTGTGTGTGTGTGTATATATATATATATATATATATATATATCAGTGTTTTTATATATTATATATCATTATTAATATATATATATTATTAATTAATTTACAATGGACCACTATTTATTGAACAACGTTTAGCCGATCAATTAGCCAATAATATTCTTCTCAAGTATGACATTAAAGCTGCTTACTCCCGTGAATATGACACTATCACCAGATGCGATAGAATTCTGTATCCCGTTAGAAAAAACTGTATATAAGATAGAATATAAAAGACACAGTACTGTGAGATTTTTCACTAGCTTCGCATCAAAACAGAATCGAAATTGAAACTATCCCCTTTTTTCTAGATGAACTGATACCAAATTCTATAAAGTTTATAATACGAAATTATAAATAAACCAATAAAATTATTTTCGACTATTTTTCCGTTATTTTCCGGTTTTTAACCTATCTATTCTTTATAACTAATTGCATTCCCTCCACATTGGAAGGAGAAAGATAAATTTTCTTCTGTGAACTCTTCTCTAGCGCCGTCAGTAATATGATCTCTCTCTCTCTCTCTCTCCCTCTCTGACACAACACTCACTCACTCACTCACTCTCATCCCCTCATTCATATTATCGCAATTATGATTTGAATCCATGCATATATAAAATTGTATTAAATAATATATTTTATTGTTGTTATTTCTCTTTCGACATATATGTGTATACACATATATAGAATAAATATAGAATAAAGATTAATGAAATTAATGGAATAAATATAAAAAAAAGTCATTTATAAATGTTATACTTTTCCCACGCGAGTAACTACATACGTTAGAACTGAAAGAAGATTGTTAAAAAACCGTAATTTTTATATTTTTTTTTCATTAGTCAAATAATCGAAACACGTATCTAAAACCGGAACATATATTCAACGTTTTATTAAACTGGAAAAAAACTTTCGGGTTCCTATTTTTCACATCCGTTCTAAAATAAAATTATTGTTCGAAAGTGAGCCTAAAATTAGCCTTTAAGATAAAAATAAATAAAAATATATTTTGACATTTATAACTGTGAAATCTCACTTCAAGAAATTTAGAATGTATAATTACAAAATTTCCGTGTTAATTTTTTTATACAGAAGTAAACGAAATTGTATGGTTACAAATATTTTGGACGCTGTTAACATCGGTCCATTGTTATTTCGAAACGTTAGGTCGATATAATAAGCTTTAACAATATAGATCCATATATAGATCGAATTTAAAACCAACGTTTTTATGCTTCTCCTGAACGAAGAAAGCCGTCACGAAGAAACAGGATTAGGGAAACGGCCAAAAAGGAAATTTTCACAATTACGGAAAAAGAATGATGCTGTTAGATACAATAGAAAGCATTGTAATGTATCATGAAGCGGATACCTGGAGCATCGTCATTTATCGTATTAGCTTTCTATTTCTATATCTATAATTCTATATCTCAGAAAAAAAATCTTATTGATATGTTTGATCAGAAATCTTTTTATTGTCCTAAAATTTGGTTAGAATAATTAAATTTTTGTTTAGGACAATAAAACTATTATTAGAGGAAAGCTTTCTATTATGAGATAGACATCTAATATAACGTTAGAGATAGCGGCATTTCTGCTAAACTAATAAAGGTTATCAATTGGTTCCATCATGAATTTATTGCTCTTGGATTGAAAACTATTTAGTAGAAAATTCATTATTAGATCATGCTTATAGTCAGTAAAATAAGATTTTAGAATTTGGATGTCTTCAAGTTTTATTGAGATGAACATTTAAATCTTGTTTAATAAATAAATATTGAGTAATAAATTCTTCATGTAATGATAGAGGTCGTACTAGTAGAACAATATGGGATATATTGAATTATTTAATTACAGAAGTTAGATTTGATGATCGTAAAATCATAAGACGTGGAAATCATAATATGAGATACCCAGGGTATTCCTAATATGAAATAATCAATGCTCCTATGTTGTAGTGAAAAAGTATAAATGTTATTGTACAATAATAAAAAAGATAACCGGAATGAATCGAGTGCTTGTATCTGCGATGCTTAATTCCAATTACCTGAAGTTGAGTTCTGGATATAATCTATCGCATGCTCACGCTGATTGTGTTTGTATTTTAGAAACATTAAATAAAGTTTTTTAATTGCAATACTGATATATTTTACGTTTTACTATCGATTTCTCGGGGCATCTCATATTAGGAGCACAATTTTTTGATTTTACAATTTGCTCATTTTTTCATTTTTCTTCAATTTTCATTTCTTCAATTTTCAAAAAAAAATGGAATTTCAATTAAATTTTATATAACATTATCCTAAAGTTTATTATTAAATTCCCTTCAAAATGATCTATTAATTTTTTAAATTCTGCCTATAGACTTCTAGCATTTACTCAAAATAAACTCGGTATCTCATAATAAGGGTTTTTCCTCTATATATAATATATATAATAATGTGACAAGCAAAAACTTTTGTGCTATCCTAACAAAAAATTTTATTAATTAAATTTTGATCAAAACAACAAAAAGATTTTCATTGATTACATATAAACCAAATTTTTTCTAAATATTATTATTAAATATTTTAATCTAAAATGTTTATTAATTATTATACATATATTTAAATAAAAATAGATACTCTTTTAAGAGTAGTTTATACTTTTTACAGAAAATTACAAAAAGTGATCATTTTTTCAATCCTTCAAATAATCTTTTAAATATACCATAACAAATAAAAAAGTTAAAATTAAAAATGTATAATAATATTTATGTATTTTTAATGAAAAAATGGATTATGTCAACTTGTATTTGTCAATATCTTATGTAGTAGACTTCCACTCTTTATAAAGAGAGAACCCCGTTATCTCCTGATATATATTTACTTTCTTGTGCTTCAGTGGTTGCACGAGAAGTCTGCTTGTTCCGTACAGAAGAAACGCGATCCGAATATGAGGACACGTAAATAGTCTCTCACTACGACAATCAATCTAACAATAAAAAAAGTCAGGTCATTTTATTTGAAATATCTGATTGCTGTTAAGGAAGCAGTCAGTCAATAGAATTATCTTTTTCAATACTATATATTGTATGTAATGTGCAAGTGCACGTTTGTCTTGTTTATAAAGTGGAAATATTTGTATTAATTTTTCTTATTTTATATATATATATATATATATATATATGTTATCTTGTTAAATTTTTTATTTTAAAGAGTATAATATATAATAAGATTTTTTGTGTTATTTTTTGTACTAAAAATATCTTATTTAATTTGAACTTTATTATTTGTTAATACTTTGCAATAAATTTCGTAAAATTTGCAATAAAAAATGCAGCCTATCAACAAATTATAAGAGACTATTAAATTAACGACTTTGTTTTAGAAATTAATCTGATATATTCATTCTAATATATCTCTATTTAAAAATCACTTTTTGAGTAAAACACTGCATAAATCGCTGTATAAATAAAAGAATTGATTGATTTTCAAATATTTCCAAGCGAATCGGTTCACGAATAATATCAGTAATCGGTGTACGTGGTCACGGGCCATGTCAGCGTCTAACGGGGCAATCGTGCAGAAACGGTAGATAGTATGATGAGGGAGGAGAGAATGAAGAGGAAGAAGAAGAGAACGAAATGAGGAAAGTGGAGGATGAAGACGCAGAGAAAAATGGCGAGCTCTCAGAATCGGGCGGTGCATTGTTAATGCAGATTGCCTGATTGTGAGTTTCATTCGATGAATCATGTGCTTTCCAGAGTGCGTGTCTGCACGCATATCGAGACACGTACATATTGTCAAAGGTTTGAGGTTACTCAATGACTCATCATCAAATTTTCTAACGTACGGCTCCACCGAAATGACACTAAAATATTGTATTATTTTTTTAAATAAGAAAGGATATTTTTTATTGTATCTATATTTATATAAATACCTAGTGATACAAATGTAACATTAAAAAAAAAACCTTTTTTCTACTTAAAAAAATAATGTTATTTCGATGAATTCATATAATAAAAAATTTTATATAATGCAACATAAAAAATCTATATATAAAAAATCTACCCCTTAAAATGACGATAAGCGAGATAATATTAATAATAAATTTAATAATTTAATTATTAGGAGATTTGAAAAAATTTATAAACATTAATGCTTACAGGATTGTTTAGTTGAATCATGAAAAAATTTTTCTGACGGAGTAGTGTATTTTCCTCACAAATGTCGGAATCTGGGAAATTCAATGTGATTACACGATTCCGTCATAAGTAGTAGAATTAATTCTAAATCAGGAAAGTACATATCGATCGTTCGCGATACAGACATTCGTACCGAGAAATTCTGAACGAACTGAATGAAGAAATTTGAGAAAGTAACGCATCAGCTCATATCAATTGACTGTCACAGAGATGTAATAAAAAAATTGATAAAAATAACACAAATAAGCAAAAATTCACAATATTTGATCAAAGTGAGTCTTAATGCCTAATAATATTTTTAAATCTCACAATTTCAAATTCAAACAAAAAATGTTTATTAAAATATTTATTTTGATAAAAATATTTACAAAGATATTCTTTATTCACTTTAAAGATAAATTTTTCAGAGAAAAACATACACAATAATCAAAAAAATTCTTTTTTCTTTCTTATTTCTTTTTGACAGAAAATATGTAATATATTTATATAAAAAATTTATCACTAAAAAATATAAAATTATTTTGTATAAATATTTTTTAATCAGATTAATCAGATCATCTGATTTTAATCAGATTAAATACAAATCATTGTAGTATCTCTAATTATAACAAATTGTTTCAAATTAATATAATTAACATACTAATTATAATTTTTTTATAATTTATATGCCTTTGACATATTTTTCATTGCACTTCTACTTATTTACCAACATATGAAAAAAAATTTCCAACAATACTAAATAAGTATTATAAGCGCAAGCACATACGTATCCCATAAAAAAATCATGCAAAGTCTCATACTCACTCATCTTTTCTATCTGAGCCCATTTCGTATTATTCGATCTTTGTTCCAGTTGAGCCATTGTTGTGCTACTCGATCTTGCGATCGATAGGATAAATGTCGCTGCCAGAAAAATTGCCAGAAGAAATGGATACGCGTCTATGAAGTTACGCGGATCGTTAGCGGAAACTCGAAACGATCGCGAGGGATTCTTCTCTCGGACGCGCGATCGTTTCACCGTTACGTCGTACGTGAGCGCTTTGCACATTCCTGGACCGTGTCCAGAAACGATCTGAATTCCAAGTACCAGTTACCATAATCGGAGATTCAAAGTGTCCGGCGGCCGTTAGTCTAGAATTCCGAATTCAAATTATAGGACCCGGCTCGCGACCGGCGATTCTTTGGAGCTACGTGAGATAGAGAATTAGATCCACCCTTGGGTCTCGCTCCAGTTATCGGCCAATGGTAGACCAGAGCCTGCCCTTAAATCTGGGCCAACTCTTTTTAATGCCGAGACCAACCCCTTTCTTCAGAAAGCGTTGTCTTTTAACGTACGTGCTAACTGGTACAATCCCGAAGGGATATACCAGTGAAAAATGAATATTATGAAGATCGCGACCTTTTGAAAATGGATCGTTTATTTGTTGAAGCAAATGTGATACACAATAAGAATAAGCTCCATTAATACAATGAATCCATTCAGATAATATTGTGAATTTTATTCGTAAAATATATCTTTATCATTTGATAAGTTTCGATGATATTATTGAATAAGATACAATAACATTTCATAATGTCATGCTATGTACGATAATTTTATATCAATGTGTAGAGAAAATCTAATTTTGGATATTTTTAATTTGAATATTTTTACGTTTAATTATTCCACACGAAATATGATCATGATTTTTGTTAATAAAAATTGTAGGTACACTATAAAATTTGAACGTATATGTATATGTAAGTGTAATTTTTTTACAGTATAGATAGCGCTATCAAATTCAGCAAATCTAAGTTAGGGATATATTTACATATGTCATCTGTTGGATCAATCCGTTTATTAAGTTTCCGTTGAAAGAAAAGAAAGTGCGTAAATTAATTGTGACCAAACACACGGAAAACCCAAACCTGCCTTCCTCTAAACTCGCGAAACATTTGAATTTGCCAATCAATTACATTGGAATGAATAAGAAGAATGTCCTAGACAAATTTAAAAAAAAGTTTAAGTTCCTAAAATTCTTGGTTTGGCAAATTTTTTATAGCTGTGGTAGAAAAAAATTGGAGTTTTATCAAATTGTACCATAAATAAATCAAAAAATCAAAAAATGCCTTGAAAAATATTTGCTATCTTTTATAAAAGAATAATATATTTTTATATAAGACAATATATTTTTATATAATATTTTGACCGAATTTGATCGGATTTGAAAGGACTATAATCCTTCAAACTGTCCAAAGCTTCGCTTATCGAAATGTAGGCACAGATAAAGCAGAAAAATTAAAAAAGTTAAAGAAGTAAAAACTATTGAAATTTAAAAAAAATGATTCTCAACACTCCTAATTTGATCTCGGAAGATACTGTGCAAACTTGAATGGAACAAGAATAAAACAGCAATTTATTAAAACAATAAAGATCTGCACAAATTTTGTCGTGTATAATTTTTATTTATGTTATTAATCCATTATATTATGATATCATTTAAAAATAATAAAATTTGTAAAGATCGAAGGACAACTACGAAGTTTCTGTAGTGCTGACGTCCGTCGCACATCATTATCGCAATATTATCATTTACAAATTAACTTTGATAACGTTGATGTTTCTCATAAATTATATTCCAATTACATATTTATTTCCATATTGAGTTGACTATATTAATGTTATTATCAATTTTTATTTTATTTTACGCAAAAAATTTATCACTATAATCATCTAACAACAGAGAATTATAATATATTGTCGATCTTATGTAAATGATTAGAACTTCTTATTATATTATATTATAAATTAATATTGGTAACATGAAAATCTATCTCGGATCTCTTAAAGTGTTAAAATATAATTTTATTATATGTCAACTCCATCTTTTTTAATCGGAAGAAAATTTCGACTGTGTGTTTTTGTGGTTTATGTTTTAATATTGAGAAATATATTATTAGAAGGTTGCAAGTTTTTTCATGTAATTGCTAAGGCTAAGTAGATACGCAGAACAAGCCATTAGTAAGACCACCAATGGGAGACTTGATTACCAGCAAACTCGTCCACTTATGCTTGTTTATGCATTTATCGTTCGAACAACGTACCTCGTTAACAATACTAGTAGCTCTCGAGACGAGGAAAACATTGCAAAGTTCGGCGATAATATTACCTTGAAAAATTCCTTGAAAAACTTAATATTCAACTGAAACACTGTCTTTAACTATCATCAATTTCTTTTATATTTAGAAAAATACAATTTTTACGAAAATACAATTTCTTCAATACCTAAAAATTATTTCAGATGCTAATATTTTAATAAATTTCTAATTTATATTATATTTTATATATATGTATATATATATATATATATATATAAATATATATCTCACTCTTCAATTACTTGTATATTATAATTTTATCATAATTCGCATTCATATATTTATAAGTATATATAACCGTGTACATATATATATAGAAACACAATATAGATGAAAAAATATCATGTGTCATCTTGTATTAATTCGACAATATAATATTTTAATATACATTATAAAATATATACTGATATATATATATAATATGTATACCGATATATGACTTATCTTACTAATACAAATGCATATTTAAATTTGCTACTACAAGCTTTTCATTTTCTTTTACCATCTTGCTTAAAACAAGAAAGTTTTAGAAGAATGGATGATATCGAGTAGCACCGTCATCCTTCGCATTATTATCATCGCGACGATAAGCGCGGTCAACCATTATTTACGCGGCAATTATACGACTGAAAGTCATTGTGTCTCTCTGCATGTAAAATAGTGCGTACTGAATTCTAGATCATAATGACTTATGTATCCCGGGCTGACTGAGCGCGAATATTTCAAATTATCACTTGGGTATATTCGGAAAAGTTATTATAAAGAAATTATTTAATAAGAATAATTTTTCCTTAAATATCATTAAATACTTTTATAAGTTATCGAATATATTAAAAACTTTTATAAAGTTGATGGAATTTTATTCTGAAAGAGATTTTCTATCATGAAAAATTAAATTTAAGTATTCTCAGTTTAATAAAAATCACTTTTTCAAACATTTTTCAGCTTAGAGAGTATCAACATTAATAATTATGCAAAAATTATTCATTTATATTTACTAGAAATTTTATGTTCGAGGTATTTTTTATTATGCAAAAATTTTCAGACTACTTTTATTTTTATAATACGAAAAAATTTTACTCTTGCAACGCGAAATATTTTTTTGCTTGCTGTTCAAGAGTAAGTGCCGACGGCAGCTTGCGAATTACCATAAATGACATCTGACCATTGATACTTTTTGCCTTATCGCCTAGCATGATAAAGAGACTTCGTGCTGCCTCGGCACCGAGCGCTTCATTAGCAAGTAAGGTCATCGAAGAAGCAATATGCAAAGGTGCACGCGTGTCAATCTTCTACGTAAAGTCGTCTCAAATCTTCTGCGAATACATTATTCATACTGGCAACTCGCGAAAATCGGTATGGCTCGTAAACAGAATACGCACTTAACGGCACACAGAAGATTAACTTTTTCCTTTTTTTAACACAATTTATAATGTGAATAATTAATGGCATAATAATTTAAAATATGAGAATATGCATCAATATGCATAATTAATCCATTTAATTTGAAAATCGAAATAAACAAAAATTTCAAGTAAAGAAATATATGTTTGAATAAAGTATATCTTTAAGTAAACAAAATATGCAATAATTTTTATAAATAAACATATATATTACAATTCGATTTTGTTTTAGAGTGGTAAAATGTTACATAATTTATTAAATACGGGAATCAACAGAGCTACATAAAAAAATTATTTATTAAAGCACAAATCAAAATATGAAATTGATAATTAACATCATGAATGTAGGAAAAAACATTTTTTCATTTCGCGAAAAACTGAAATATACGATAATAGTCAAAGCAATATATCATATTGATATAGTGCAATTGAGACCAGATGAAGGCTGGACCACTGGACGGAGATCTTAGCATAGTAGGGACATCTCTATTTTCATTGGTCGACATATCGAAGCCAATAGAGAGCAAGTACGTCACGCTTGCGCAGCCTCCCACTTCGTCCACTTTTCTAGTTCTTTCATCTTACGGAGAACAGTGCAGAGATAACTTTTGTTAAATAATTATTCAACCATATATTTTTAAACCAACATTTTATTCCAAGGAATAGATATACCCGACGATATTAAAATTTTAACAATTATATAATATTTTTATAAAAGGAAAAAGGAAACACAGATTCTAAATTTTTTTTAATTTCAGGTAATCAAATTATAATCAAAACAACAAATAAAAAATTTGATATAAAAATATAATCTATCTTGTAACAAAATGATTTTTGTACATATTCAAGTTTTTGAGAAAATATCAAATTGGCGTCACATACGTATTAAAAAAATAATAAAGAAAAAAATAAACGAAAGAATATTAAAACTTATATTTTACTTATAAAAATATATAAAAATACAAAAAATATCATAAATAGCTACATCAAAATTTTTTTACTTGCATAGAGTGACCATATCTTTTGTAACTCAAAATTATTTTTTGAATTCTGATGAGAAGAAATTTCACACCTTTTCTTCAGACGCAATCTTTATTATTCTATCAAGATCCCGTACGCCTTGGTCCCGCAAACATTATAAAAACAAATCAAAGCGCGTCCTTCCATCGGACAGCCGGAAATTGTCTTTATTTTCTCCTTCTTTTTCTTTATGTTTCAACCGAACACACGTCCGGTCGATGAGAGACATTAAACCTCGACTTGCTGCTAAAGACAGACAGTTTGAACTACATGACAAAACTCTCCCAGAAAATTCTTTTCTTTCGCAATCTTGTTACATTTTCATAAAAAAAAGTCGCTTGAATTAATTTAACATCATTCCTGCCAGTATCTTTTAGATCTAAATAAATATAAATATTTATCTTTATTATATTAAAATTAAAATATACATTAATCATTTTTTACTGAATTATAAATAATAATGAAATTAAATAATAAAATTATAAATAAACAAAAAGTCAAGCCGACGCAATTATTAGTGCGAAAAAATAATATATTATAAAGATTAAATATTTAGATATATATATATATATATATATATATATATAAAAAGCACAATGCATAAATGTTTTGACTTTTAGATTGAGTTCTCTTCAGTGTAGTACAAATAAATACTTGCGATGAGACAAATATATTATTGTTGTCACGGATTTTTCTCCGTGATAACAATGATTTAATTGGACAACCAAATAAACGTAATCAAAGTAGCAATAATCATAAGTTAAAACGTTGAGGGTCAAGTTATGAATTCAAAATTAAAAGTATCATTAAGGAAAAATTCCGGATTTCTATAATAACATAAAGTAAAATATAATAAAATAAATAGCATAAAGAAATCAAAAAATCTTGTAATCCCAATTAAACTAACAATAAAAGTTGAAATGTTGGCGTATTTTATATTTAAGTGTCTATTTCCATAATAAAAGTATCTACTTTCTATAATATATTATTTTTACACACTAATAATTGCGTCGATTCACATTAGCAATTTGTTTTTTTCATGAAAAGCAAACCTTTTTACTAACTATTAATAGAATAATTAGAGTAGATTGCAATATAAATATAAAATGAAAAATAAATAAGCAATCTGTTTTTATACATAAATTTAAGTTTTTCATTATATTACATTTTCTTATCACGAATAATAATATGTATATATTAATCATATTATAATAAAACTGTTTGAATCATCCTTATGTACCAAGAGAAAAATTTTTGGTAATTTATAACTATAATTACTCATTACTATAATTACTCTTATTATGTTGTAATATTGATAATAATAATTATGTATAATTCTATCAACAAATATGTATAGTTGTCAACCGAAAATGACTATAATTGTAGCTATTATTACTACAAAAATAGTTGCAATCGTTATAAATTTTAGTTAATATATATTTATTTTAGTTATTTTAGTTAATATTATAATCATTTCCTGGTTGGCATTATATAATAACTATATCTATATTTGTTAATAAAATTATACATAATTATTATTACTAATATCATAATAGTAAAAATCATAATTATAATAAAATGTATTTATAGTTTCAAATATAACAAAGTTTTTCTTTCAGTGTATTATCTCTTGAATACATAATTTTATTATTTTTTCTTTAACGTTCTGTAAAATTAAACGCATATCAGACATTTACCGACTATGGGCCAATCTCGGACCGGTCTACCTTCATGACCAGGTGAATCAGGGTTACGGAGGGGGAAGGTCCAGTGAGTCAAAGGTCGTATACCTGCACGTTCCTACGGGATCATGCGGATATCTCGTATAAGCCTACCTGCTCGTTACGAGGGTTACGTGGAAAACCTGATTTCCTTGGGATCAGTTTGATCCTCGCGAATTAAAGGGATTGTGGACAAGAGCGATCTTCAGGTTCGCAGGTCAGAACGGGCGTCCGGCCGGAATCGCGAGGCGACAACCGTCGGGGTCATGCAGGTACATAACCCTTTTTGTGGGTCCATCTAAAATGTCCTTACCCTAGGTAGGCCTTAAGTTCACTGGGCGCGGCTTGAAGAAAGCTCAACGATAAAATATGATGCACGTGTTCTTTAGCGGCACCATTTCCGTTAAAATCTGCTCGGCGATTGGCGTATTTGAATATTTGCACTAATCAGAGGGTTTCTGGATGAAAACTGTTGACCGTTACTATTCCAATATTACTAATTTTTCACGTCATATAGAAGTGAACCTGTATGTGATGTATCAACATATTAGTTTCTGAAGCCTGGTTACATATGTATTCGATATATATACATTATATAGTCAACTTTGCACAGCAAATTTAATTAAAAGAATGCATGTTTAAATATTATCGCTATATACATATAGATAGTTTATCAACTTTTTACAATAGAACTTTTTACATTGAGACGGTAAATAACATAAATATATTTAGAGTAAATTTAGATTTAATAAAATTTAAATTTAGATTTAATAAAATTTAAATTAAAAATAGAATATATATTATTCTTGAGACTTCCACAGACACTTTCTATACAGAAATTATGCGTTTTGCAAGTTATTTCCGTGTTCAAATCCATTCTTTCGGAATTCTAACGTTTCGTGAACATTGCAGTTCACTTCATCACAGCAAAAAATGAAATTGCGGTCTGTTGGAAAAAAATATTTCCTGAAAGGAAAAATTAATCTTTTTCTCTACGATCACAAATCCAATTACAAATTGGCATTTTTTCACACATTTTCTTTTATTTTTTTTCGCTAACGAAGCGATGCTATTGATAAATTGAGACGCAGTCGGTATCGATGAGAACCTCATAAATATCCTTCGAATGATAAAAAAACCTCCATGACCGCATATATCGTTATATAACGGTAGCACAAGTCTCTTTTATCGAGCGAACCGTTTTATGAGAGAAGTAAAAATAGTGACAGCAGTTTTACGGCTCTTATGAGAGTCGTTTTTAACGACCTCGCGTAATAATAATAGAGATATGTGTAACTCGTGCTTCCTCTATTATCCAGCAAAACTTACAGCGATACTTACACTATATTTATATATACACATATATGTATATATTTCTATTTGACATTTTATTTAACATTACTTCACTTTTATCTGCAGAGAGATGTAAGATGTTTCGAAAAATTCACAATTTAGATCAAAACAATTAATAAATTGATTAAATCTAATCCACAAAATAATTAAGTATCGAAATTAGTACGTATTAACATTTTATTTCTAGTGTTTGTTTATTATCACAGTCAAATGACTCAAATATAAGCAATGTAAATAAACTTTTTTCCTCATTAACATGATTACATTGAATTTCGGTTAACAAAAGCGTGAGCATATTTTCGATTTTTTCAAGAACGAAAATCTTCTCGATAATCGCAATCCTTCTCTTCAGCACAATGTTCAGTTCTGTTTCTGATGTTTTACTTTTGTTTTAATGACCATACTCATTTCCTGTTGCATTGAATTATGCAGAATACATGACGTATACTCGCAACAAGTTACGATAAACTTTTACCATCGTACCTGTTTCAACTCTTCAAGATTTGCATGCTGTGATAGATGAAAAACGACGGAAATAGGCAAAACGATGAAATTAAAAAAGAATATCAAGTAAAAGCGCGAAGATTGGGATACAAGATCTATATATATTAAGAATATATAAAGAAATTTCCTAGGTGTACAGAAATAAATTTATCAGGGCCTAAAGGTTGATGAATTTGTCTCTATTTCTACTTTTTAGAAAATACGTTTCGACTGATGTCAACGAATGTTTGAAGCAAACGTGTTTGATATGATTAGAGTTGCTAGTACGTCGTGAATATGTGTTCCAGACGTTACCCTGTACTATACCAGTTTAGATAAAAAATAGTTCGTAGTCTTTGCTGACCCAATCCTTACTGGTCTCTAAAGAAAGTGGTGGGGCCTTATATGCGTTGCTCTAGTTAATGTCAAGCTTGACCAACGGAAATTTATCGAGGCGGGATATTTTAACGGTCACAAACCCATCATGCTCGCGTCGAGCAACTTGCATAATTCAGGTGTCATCACTTGTCATCTGTTACTTGAAACAAAATTTTTTAACATTTTTTTGGATTAAATTATTATGAATTAAATCATTCCTAAATATTCATTCGTAATTTGTTTTTATCGAGAACTTTATATATGAGAACTTTTTTCAGCTTAATAAAGATTAAAGAATATACATTAACGTAAATAAGCCATTTTTACTTGTTGATTCAAAACTACAATCATTATGTTGATAATATTCATCGGCAAAATTTTCAAGTTAAATAATAATATTTAAAGAAAATTCTTTCTTTCCTATTAGACGTTGGTTACCGACTTGATATAACCGCGATTAGTCGACTACGCTGGGGGAACGTACGTTGTCCGTTGCTCCAGTTTACGAAAGCGTACCGGACAGCAAGGAATATCAATATCGAGCGGTAGCTTTGTCCAGGTGTAAGGACACCTTAATGCATCCCTCAACGGCTGACACGGCCGACCACGTCCGAGGATCTATTAGAGCATAGTTTTCCCATACCGCTATCGTGCATACCACCACCGTCCATTCGTTAGACACATCGAGCTGGACACGAAGAAGGTCACTTATGCCTAACGGATTTTTTTGACCTGATTTAAATAGGCTCTCTTCTCCCTTTCTCTCCCTCTTTTTCGTCGCATGGACATTGTCCAGGTAAATTTTCATTACCCGCCACTTTGTGAACGAGAAAGATCTTTTCCTCAGGTAGCCAGCGTCCATGGGAATATCAGAGAAATTGACCATTTGGTTGGGTCACTTGACAATCTCGGAATTAAAATCGCAACCCCTTCTTGGGATCTCAAAGATCTCTCTCCCATGAATTTTGTTTACCTGTATTAAATCTTTCGTTTGAAACGGTGACAGCATCAGATTAAATTCGAAGGCCGATGAAAGCGTGTGAATGGTCCATAGCCAGTTCTTACATTACAAACTTGTACTGTTTCGTGTGTTAAGTATTTTATTAAACAATTGTGATTAATCTCAAATGAGTGCATTCTTTATTATATTTTTAAATCAGACTCTAAGCATACCGCAAAAAAATGAGATTCAAGAAAATTTATAAGTTTAAATAATGTTAATGCTAGCGCGCATGTGTGAAATATTCACGAATTGTTTGTAGAATTTAATGCATTCTTTGTGTTATAGAATTTATGTTAAAGTTTTTACAAATATCACCAAATGTTTGTGGAAAACAAAACAATTAGGGGACAAAAAGTTCTCCGAGATACTCTTCAAAAGAACAGGTATATAAAAATCCTTTTAAAAATCCTTTTATTATTAGTGTGTCTAAAGTGCGTGTCTCTATGAGAGAATATATTTACTATAAATACTTCCAGATGTTTTTTTCTGAAATGTGAAATGTTGTTTTATGGTCCACGAACAATAATCTCTGCATTCATCTTTTAGAAAAATAACATGTAGAATAGTATATTGGAGAATTGAGAAGAATCTTCTAAATCCATCTATATACAGGACTTTTAAAAGAGTCTAAAAATATCCTATATTCTAAGAATATTTTCAAAATATCTTTCAAATCTCTGTAAATTTTTTGGAATGAACATGTTTCACACAAAAGTGAAAATTCTAATACTCTTTTTCAAGAAAAAATAATGTATCTTCTTTTTTAATAAAACTTCGACTGTGAAATGTATTTTTTACATGATATTATTTCAAAGGCGTAAACTTTTTAAGCTATAAATCTATAATTTAGTAACAATTATAGACAAATCTTAAAGAAAAAGTACTTTGTTATATTTTATTTTCTATCTGTTTTAATCAAACTCAAATTCACTTGATCTGTGCACATTGATTATATGTACTTGTATAAGTAAAGTGATTATCTATTTTTAAGTGATATTAGAATATTTATCTTTTAAAATAATTATCAGAATAAAAATTTTCTCTTGAAATAAAAATTGCAAATTACAATTACGCCATCGTAAACATGAAATGTTCGCAGCTTCGCAGTATTTACGCATCTTATTGTTATTCACTGAAACAAAGCAAAACCGAGCGTCGTTGGTCTGTTTAAGCTTCCAGAACTACTGATACGTTCCGATTAACATAAATTTGCAGACTGAACGTCCGGTGTGCTGCCCTGTGACGCGACAGACTATCTGCGTGGTAACAGACTGTTTTGCATATGCTTGATCTTTAAATACTACGTATATATTCACATAGATGCATGATATTCATTCCTCTACATAAATATGTAATAAAAAAAAGAGTTTCTCGAAAAACATAAAAATTAACAAAAACAAAAATAGAAATTCGATTTGATTAATTAAAAATGTAATCTCAAAATGTTAGATATAAGTAAAAATTTTATTAATAAATTTTATTGAAAAATTGTTGTATGTAACATTTATATTTAATATTTATGTTTCTTGTAAAAATAAATTTATATTGTACATATAATATAATTGTACATATATTGTACATATAATAACATTCCTTGTATACAATTACTATGATTGTTGTAATAATATACTACACACAGATAAAATAAAAGATAAAAATATATATTAAATAAAAATATTCCTTGATAATCTGATGTAAAAATCGAAGATATTGACCTCCGCACGGTTATAATCAGAGCAACGTAGAGATCATTCTGATGACCCCGAAGATCAATGAATGATCGCTGATCAATATTCATACGGATTCATGAGGCAGGGGCAGAGGAAGAGCAGCGATCCCGTCCTGATTAGCCTCGAGCATCGAGCGGCTATTTGCGTGAATGTAACGATGATGTTGCGACGTGCGCACCGAATGAAGTCAGAGGTCATCGCAAACAATCCCACGTGTGGGAAAGGTCGAACCGAACTCACAACAAGAAATGGCAGCGTCACATTGTCGCACAAAAGAAAAAAAGAAAGATATACAGATATAACGAGGAATCGAGAGGTGGTGAATGATCGCGTCTCTTTGACGCATGAAGCGTGGAAGAACGGAAGCCGACATTTCGCGTGCCTGCTGAGACGTCGTTCCACTTTGGTCAACTGTGGATCCACCTCGTACTGCCGCTACGTTTGAACATAATCGTGAGCAGCCGACGTCAGGAAGCAATGCGTAACGGTGGTTGATGATATGCTAATGTTATTTGCGTCGCGTTGAGATCAGAATGCTCAAACGTTTTAAGTAATTATGTCGATAGTGAATGAGATCTAAGGGAGAGATAGAAGAGGTAAATTAGAAATCTCAAGATAATTAAAGGGCTTGAGCGTAAAATATATTATATATGTATTAATTATACGGTTATAATTGATCGTTTTCTTTCTTTTTCTTCTATATTATTATACTATAAAATATAAACAGTTGTATTCTAATGTCCGTTTCCATTAATATAAATTAACTTTAGTCTCATATTGACAAGAAAAATAGTGGTTATTAAATGGTAATTCTAATAGAAAATAGACGAATCATAATTTTCTGGTTAAATTCACTATTCTAGATAAGATAACTAGAATTCTAATTCAAAGCTACCAGAATTTTGATTGATATAATTCTTCTGATAAAAATAAGAATTTCTAGTAAATTTTACTAGAACTATTGTGTCAACCAAAATTCCGATTATTATAACTAGAGAGTTTAATAAATTTAACTAAAAGATTCTAATTTGTTCATTTTCAATCAGAAATATTGTTATATATTTTCAGTGCAATTCAATATATTTTTCATCTTTTTCTGATTCTATATATTCGTCTTTCGTTTCAATGCACATTTATTGATTTTAACGTTTTGATTATAATTGTTGACGTGTCTCTTTTTTATTACAATAAATTCTTTCAATTTCAATCTTATTTTGACATTATTTATTTTCATACGTTAACTGTTTTTTTTTATGCTATGTCTTAAATCTTGACATTTTATAACTATTTCTACTCTTATACAGTCTTTAATATACATCTAGAACTCTTCTTCCGACCGTTTATGAGCGATGCATTTATAACATTCGGGAAATAGTCCTTCGTCAACAAATGCCTTAATTTTCTTCGTAATCTCGTTTTTTTTTGTTCTTTTTCTGCAATCTGAGACTGATTCAAAATTGAGCCGAAATATGTAATTTTATTCAATGTAATTTTATTTAACAAAAATATTATATATACAATTTTAAGCTAACAAAACTGAACGAATTTATTTGCCAACCTATTTTCGCCCATTAATTTCTACGCATTAGTTTCTTACACTTTTTCATTTTGCTGTTCTAATTCTAAAAATATAAAAATTAAGAGCAAAGAAGTCGATATCAATAGAAACGGATATTAAAACATAAATGCTTATATTTATACAAAAAAAAAAAGAAAAAGGTGTCAATATATTAGGTGTAGTAAAAAGAATACA
>NW_012130116.1:656087-658685 GCF_000143395.1 Atta cephalotes | reverse complement strand
AAATATGATTTCTTTTTTACTACACCTAATATAATCTAATTAAAGTTAATCTATATTGGTGGAAACAAACATAAATATACTCAATTTAGTATAGTTTAGTTTATCTTAATTAGTTCGAAAATCGATCATAAAATAAATTACGCTTTTACTTTTTGTAGATCTGCAAGAGAGCGATAACTTCATTATATATAATTAAATAAATTTAATTATACAAACAAAATATTATTCAATACAAATATTTTATGATTCTAACATACGTTTGAGATAACTGCATTAAAATGCGTAAACATTTCCACCGATATTTATTGTCGACATGAAGAGACAAGAAGTAATTTTTACAGTCCAAGCAATGTGATGTGTGAGAAGTTATCTTCCAACAATTTCTTGCACGAGCTCACGTTTCGGTTATAACGTTTGCAGTCGCGATTTCAGATAAATATTGTCACGCGAGATTTTCGTGTTGCTATTTTGATCATAGATTTTCGCACGTGCCACTTTAAGATATCTGTAAAAAGCATTTATGCTATTAAATGCGGATGATAAAAGATCGTCCTAGTCTTAAAAAAACTAATTGATTAGCAATTATCTGAATACAAAAGTTACAAAAAATTTTAGTAGAATTCGATATAATAATCTATGCTTTGTTATACAATTAGCCGCTCAATTGAAGTTATTTAATAATCTGATTTATCTATGACAATAATTGTAATATAGAATTAGAAATTTTTAATGTAAGATAATCTCTCTCGTAACCGCAGAATTTCATTAGAAGCAGAGAAAACTTTCCTCACGCAAGTTAGTTGCTCAGAGTACACGTGTTTCAACAATGCTACGTGAACCTATTATAGCGATTGCGATCAAGTTTTATTTATTGTCGAGAAAAAGTTGGTTCCAAATTCACGAAAGGATACATGGATGAAACAGGAGATGTGCTTAGTTATCTTATACATATTTAACGAATTATTTTCAATCTATTAATGTCAGGTCTAATGTAAGAAACTATTTTTCGTATCAGTCAAACACTCGTTTAAAAGACTAAAGTATCCATTAAAGACTATACACACTGTAAAGACGCGAGATTACAAGTACTAAAAATCAGTTGTTGTCGGTACAACAGAATCGGCAAAAATCTCTCTCTGATAGAGACGTTCCTCTTTCTTTCAACAGGATAATCGTTAAGGCAGGTGTCCCCGACAAGCGTGGGAGACTCGAGCACCTCCCGGTCGCTCTGTGTTCTCCCAACCCATTACTGTAACGAACGCCAAAGCGTCGCCATGGCGACTTGTGGAGAAACACACGTGGGGTGTAACAGCTCGCTCTCCTTTTTTTTCCTCCGCCCCTCACGTTCGCCACTCTTTCCACTTCGAGCGACCCTCCGGCTCTCCCCTTATCCACCCACATGTATCTCTCACCCCTCTCTCACCCTCTGATCTCAAACGCCCCTTTTTCACCGGTTTCCCTCTCACCCTTCGACCTCCTTCCGCCACGAGTTGAAAGCGGCATGAGTTTACGCGCCGTTCTATGGAATATCTCAAACGGGGCGCTTTTGTACGGACGCGTCCGTAGGTTTGTGAATTAGAGACCCCGAATGAGCCAGCGGCGTTACCATGGCGGCCGGTTGGTTGCCATCGCGATACCGGCCACAACATAAAATCACTTTGACGATTTGTTTGGAGCCATTGATGCGCCACACATGCGGGAATCAATTTTATCCCCGGACAGCAACTGCCCGATTGTTGTTCGAGCGCCCTCCATCTCCTCTTTCTTTCGAGCCGACCACCCCTTTCCACCAGACATCGATGAATCGTCCCCGGGACTGCTCGGACACCTAATATCCTTGGAAAGCCCTCGTGCCCTCCAGTCATCCCTATATTCCTGAATATGTCCCCGATTGGTGGCTAGAAATGGCTTCACCGAGTTGCGGTGCCACGATATTTTAATTTCTTTTAGGAACGCCAGGTTGCTCGTGATGGATCGAACACGGGAAAAGAACTTAATGATGTTCTTGCGCGAGTCCAATATTCAGAGCATATATTATCTATCTCATATGACCAGATAGAAATCTTGATGCAGAATAAAACACTTTGTCAATTGAAAACAAGTAATTCTTAACTTGTTGTTAGATCTTTTGTCTTTAGTATTTTTAATCAAGTACTATAGCAATATTCTTATGCAAGTCATAATAATAGAAAGTATTAAAGTTTTTACGTGAGATATGAAATAGGGATATGACTTAGGCTCCTATTATTCTATCATAGATTATTGATTTCTGCTTCTATATCACAATACATATACATTTCTCAACACACACATACATACTGCATGTGTCACTATTACATTCAGAGTCCTTGACCAACTGTCTTTCCTTTTCATGATAGATATTATGTCATTAATTACGAAAATGTGCCTTAAAAATATATAATTGGTCCAATAGTTTCTAACAAAGGTAAAATGTTAAAACAAACTACTATTATGTCCCAAATACATGATTAAAAAATTACGTTTTTAATACATAACAAATTTTTGTAATGTTTAGTAATAATTATATATTAAATATATTATATATATATATATATATATATATATATATATATTATA
>NW_012130116.1:648652-654115 GCF_000143395.1 Atta cephalotes | reverse complement strand
ATAATATATATATATATATATATATATATATATATATATATATTATATAGTCAATAATTTTGAATAAAAAAAATTGTAATTTACTATTGAAAACATGTTTATATGAAAAAAAAATTAAAAGTCTAAGTAACATTTAAAAAAATAATATTTAATAAACATTTCTTTACTGCAAATAAATTAATTTAATTTAGTCAAAAAAGAAATTAATACTTGAATCAAATAATATATGTTTTATTATGTTTTAATATATGTTTATTCAGTTAATATTTATTAGCAATAAAGAAATATTTAATTAGTACTATTCAAGAAAGTATGAGATTCAGGAAATTTTTTTCAAAGTAGAAATGTAACATATTTTCTCTGATAGTAGAATATTTATCATCATTTATGATTCAAGATGACAATACAATAATTTCAAATTTGGACTTCAGCAATTTTTGTCTACACAATAAGTCCTTATCTACAGTGCCATACCTATGTATTACGTACTCGGCCTTACGTTTGCGTTAAGTGGAATGATCTCAAGTTCAAGCTCACACGCCACGAATAGTCGACTTTGTTCCCATAGCTCATCCAAAGTGTTTTGCCACTTCATCACGCTATAACGTAATTAATACCGATAATCACATTCTTATCTATATAATCGCGCATTTGAAACTGAACTATTATTAATCAGATTGTTAAATTCAAATAACTGCTAACGTGTGCGTTGTACTATGTGTATTTATGTCACAGTATGTGTTATAATTTGATACTTTGAAAAATATCAATTATAATCCTAACAAAATGCGTTCCCTGTGTTTTATGTCATTTTAAACACTAAAAAATTAAATGCTTATCGCTCATTTGCTATAACGACATAATTGTTATTTTGGAGTTGCTTACAGAAAATTAACAAAAACATAAAAAAAAACATGTTTTAAAAGACCACTTCTTATTTTTATTTCTCTACAATCAGGTATTATAAAATTACATTTCAAAATTAATAATACAAATTTTAGTAATTCAAAAAAAATTCATTCATTTTTTGGAAAACTTTATTTTTTAAGTTGTAATAATAAATGCGACATAAATGAAATAACAAAGAGAGAAACGGCAATTTTAATCGTTCTTAATTGCTTTCCAAAATGCTGAAAATTCATACTGCATATTAAATATTAAATAAAAATTATAGATAATTATCAATTGTCATAAGACAATATTAAGAATTTATAATTAAAAGTCGGTAGATAATTATCTCAGTAATTACTAAATGCAATTAGAAAAAGTTATCGTATTCGCGCTTCTTTTTTTGCTGCCTCTCATTTGAAACTGGTACTTTCGATTGTATCGCGCTGAAATTGCGATTCGCGCAAGAGGAAGCGTTTATTCGACTTTCCAAGTCGCGTATACTATACAGAGTATTGGTACGCGACACCTACAGATAAACCGGCAGACGCACACGTCAACTATGGGAGAAGGCAAAAGACGGTTACGTGATCCGCGATTGTTATGTAAATATCGCTGCTCGCTTGCGCGCAGGGAAGCGCTTCTGTATTTTCCCTGTTTTTTTTCTACTAAGTATTTTCTAAAACTGAAGATAAGATGCCTATCGCGAGTACGCAATCAAAATTGCAAAATGAAGGTATTATCGAGTTCTCTTAAACTGTTTATAATTATTTACATATATAACAACTTCTGTAGACAAAATACAAATGTATACGAAAAAATAGAAAACTAATAGAAGTATTGGTAAATATTGATCGAAGTGACAGTAATAAGACAATAAGTGCATTCTTTCTAGGTATTTCGCACAGTAAGTGCGCTATAACACATCGCAGATTCGAGCTTCCTTTCTCCACGGCATTCAATTAACATAATTACAGTCTCTGTGCATCTAGGAACGTACAGTTTATAACTCAATTATCATTACGACACGCGTGATTATCGTGCATTCTATCTGTGTAAATCAAACATGCCGTTGTCTTGCACGAGAGACCTCGTGGTATTATCGTCTACCCAAAGCAGATCGGACTCACTAAATCGCAATCACGTCATTACGCGCTGACCTTATTTACCCGATCAAGGCGGCGACGCAATTGCGAATTATCCGTACGCGAAATTCGAGATCGTGATTGCGACAGTTCCGCGCGCCCCGGAAAACTCGGCGATTTTCGCGAAATTTTCGCAATGCGCGCTCGCGATACACTATGACCGATGAGCGGGCCCTTACATCTTATTGGCCACGCCGATCGTTAACGAAGACGCATTCAGGCCTCTAACTCTCCGTTCCCTCGCACTTTCACTCCACACGCCACGTGATCTCGGTTTTCCTTTTTCGCCGAGTAGGAAACTGGCGTGGCGTGGCGCGGCATCGCGCCGATTCGACACGCGGGGAATCGCTGCTCGCCGATGCTCGCTAACAACACACACCCGCTATTGTGTTGGCTCCAGGAGGCATTTCGCCATGTTTACACCGTCGTCGACCATCATATAGCCACCTGCTCGCCGGTTACGGCGAAATTAGCCTCGCCGCGCTGCAAACGATTCAGGAATCTCCGTTTAATGACGCGTTGGAGTTACACTCTAAATTTCTTAGCAGTAAAATCTCGCTCTAAGAGAGTAAAAATGCAATTATCCTTGAAAAAAAAAAGATGAAAATATTTCACTTCTTGAAAAATGTAATGATCTTCACTATTTTTGGAACAAAATCTTTTTTTGGAGTGAGATTTCACTCCTTTGAAGTGAAAATTGTCACTCTTTTTTCAAGAAGTGAAATATTTTCACTTTTTTTCAAAGGTGTATTTTCACTTTCTTGGAGTGAGATTTCACTGTAAGAAATTTAGAGTGTTACAGAGTAACTCTTGCACGAGTGCGGGAAAAGCGCGTATCAATTCGCAGAGATAACGTGAGAATAAAACAGCTTCTAGTATTTTAGACCAATAGATATGAGAAGTATTAGAACAATGTGTCTTTAAAAAAAAAAAAAAATAAGAATGCGATAAAACTACCGTTTATTAAAATTTAATTTGTCACAAAACAGTTAAACACGATAGAAATAGTTCGCGCGTATACTATTTGACATTAGAGAAAATGACACCGATGTAGAAAAACGATATAGAAAATTGGCTCTATAACATATTGGCTCTATAACTATATAGGCAGTATAACTCGATATTGTTAGGAATAATATACGTAACAAGTTTCCAAGATCAAAAAAGCTAAAACGTAATAAAACTTCGTCAGCGAGGGGAGGGGGGGGGAGGAAAGGAGGGAGGACAGATATCATTTTCCACGCTTTTTGCGGAAAGAAGAGATATCATATCCGCGAGGAATAACTGTCCTGCTTGTTGTTCGCATAATCATCGCAGGGGAAAAAGGAGCGGACTATACCGATAGGAACGATGCTTATGTTGTATTCTCGTTTGGCGACTTTTGCGCGGCAGGCGGAGGAGTAAAGACACACGCTCCCGATAACGATAAACGGCGTATCGGCGTATATGTCCCCTTTTTCCTTTCGTCCCCGGTCTCTCGACGTGCGGCTTCTCTGTCGTCGTTACGTTGCATAATGCATTAATGGCCTTCCACGTAGCCGATACTCCGTTTTGATTCTCCCGTGGAAAGTTTTCTAGGAAACGCAGCCGCCTAATCCTTTCACCGGTTGCGCCCATCAGCTACGTATTGTCAGCTAATCAAAATCGGGAGCAACGTTCTCGTTCGAGTTGTTGGAAGATGAATACTCACGTATCACCGCGTATCCCAGTACTTATTCCTCGTGTATTATTTAAGCGTTTGATATTTGCGTGTTTTTTGATCTCTATTTGAAAACAACTGTGAATTGTAATTTGTTAGTTTTTATAATAAAACAGCTTATCAAATATACATACGGATTATAAATAAAATAAAAACTATATATTTTTGTCTTTCAATTTTATAATTATTATTAATGATTATTATCGAAAATTTTTCAGATGACGAAATTCATAATTCTGTGTAATGATGTAAATGTGATATAAATCTGTATATAAATAGTATATCATTTTTTTAGAAAATAATATAGAAAAAGACGTTACTTTCACAAATATTTCTTTCATATTTAGGCAATTTAGCAATCTGTACGAAAGACTATTGCAATAAATACTAAAAATAACAATGCCGTATTCGTAAACTCCGCGCTGCAAAATAAGCTGCTTCTTATTTCGTTAATTTCACATGCTTCGCTATACGTAAACCGTAACAGGGTGATCAGTGCGGCAGATAAGCATATACACGCGGAAAGAACAGAGATATAGAGAGGCAGAATATTTTTACTATTACCAAACTTTGCTTTCTTTACGTTTGAACGCGCGCGTTCTCTCCGGCTGTGTATATTGTTATTCCTCTTGCGAAAACTAGATTTAATAAAACGTATTATGCTGAAAGTTTTTTAGAACATTTTTAACAATTATCTAAAATATTTTATTGGTATTAATATTATTAAACTGGTTATCAATTTAATATGTGATATTATTTTAATTCTGTTAATTCATAATTGCATTTCAAGACTAAAAAAGATCGCGATTTGTAGAATTGAATATGTATATAAACACATCGAAATATTTAAGCACTAAACATTTCCATTTTGATCGATAATAGAAATCCTCTTATTTAATTAAAGTATTTTTATTATTTCAATATTTTTTTCTTTTTAGTACAATGTGCATTCAATACTTTTACAAAAACTAATGTACACTGTGTATACTTTTTAAAAACATAATTTTATTTTTAAAATGCAGTTGTCACAGAAAATTTTATCTAACATGACACATTTTGCAGCCATTGTATGTCTGTACTTTTCACCTACGCCCCTTTTTCGTCTCTTTTCGCAGAAGGAACACTTTCAAGATCCTTTGGACTGCCTTTTCTCATTCACCCTCATCCCTCATGGCGCTCATTGGAGGAATGGAATGCTACTCGGCCAATGAACTGTTTCAACTGATTTCCTAACGAGGGAGGACTACAGGTGCAATAGCGACAGCTGTAGAAGCACCCTTATTTTGAAAGTTTTTAAATTTAGGACTGTGATTCACGAAAATATTCTCAAAAACAAATTATTGAATACCAGTATCAAATCTTTCAAATAATTATAAAAATAAAATATTACAAAAAATGTATAAATAAACACGCAAAATGTAATACAATCATACAATAAAAACAAAGGTAATACTCGTAGTACTTTAAGTGACAGTACAAGATGTACATCTTTCCTTATTTCCGTTGAGGACGACAATCTATCTAAAATCGTGCGTGCAATATCTTTGCAGTATCTCGTTTGAAAACCGCACGACGCAGTGCATAATTAAAAACATCCGCATACATCATGGGTAGGTATCTCGCGTGAGCGGACAGCAGCCAGTCAAAGGAGAGAAAAGGGGANAGGGGAAAAGGAAAAGAGAGAAAAGAGAGAGAGAGAGAGAAAGAGAGAGAGAGAGAGAGAGAGAGAAG
>NW_012130116.1:643305-646661 GCF_000143395.1 Atta cephalotes | reverse complement strand
AATTAACCTTATTAATTAATTAATAATTATTACTTAATTTTTATTAATTTATTATCATTCCTTTTGAATATGGGAATAATACTAAAATGACAGATTTTTAATTGAAATAAAAATTAATTGAAATAAAAAATTTCCTCGGTAGTAATATTTTTTGAATAAAATAAAAGAGAGAGAGAAAGAAGCACATTCGAAAGAATTTACTATTATTAAAGAAAGTTTATTTAAATCTGCCATTCTCTCCTATATTCAAAAGAAATGATAAGAAAATAAATAAATATGTATTAAAAAGAAATTTAAAAAATTATATTTTTTACATCCGTATAAAATCATGCAAGAGAATTTTTGTAATTATGCTTTTTTGTTACAATTTTATTATTTGTCGCAAGTTAATTCTTTTCAAGAAAAATTCTAATTTTCCACGTAAAACACCCCATTGTATCTTATTGCATTATCACGCAAGCAGAGGATACTAAAGCATAATGGAACAGCGTTTGTATTTGTTAACACCGGGCTTCAAGGTGCATAATGTGACAGTAAACGTCGACACCCGCATGGAACGGTCGTCGCACGCGTTCGGGAACCTCCATGCTGGCGAACGAAACACGTCCAAAATTAAATCTAACGGGATTTAAAAGCCGATTTTTCTCCTGTTGCCGCAAACGTTATTTTATCATGATCAATTCTTTTTTTTTTATTAATTTACGATAATTTACATTACAATTATCTATCTATAATTGAAAAATAAAAAAATAATGAGACAAGTAAAAAAACACAAATATTATTCAAGTCAATTTTAAAAATCACGAATCTTCTACGTACATACCTGAAGCCATGCAACAGAATTTTATCGCCAATTTGAAGTTAAAATATTATTCCGAGTGTAAACATACGGAGCATGAAGAGCTTTTATTTGACAAATTAATTTTTTCTGAAAAAAATTCTAATCTTAAACGTAAAGCATCTCATCCTACATTAACTACAATAATATCGATATTATTTTATGGTTTCATTATCCAGTATCCGAAGAATTAGAATTTTGAATTCGCAATAAGCACATGAGTCCGTTTCTATCTATTTCAATTTCTAAGAGATTGCCGAATTCAAAGTTCTGATTTTTTGGATACTGGATAAAATTGCATAACTGGATAAAATTTCGCCTAACGCTCTTATTTTTTGTAAACATTTCTATAAATGAATAATTTTTGCAACATTAAATATTTTTCAGCTCAATCTCTACTTTAAAAGAAAATTACGGCTTCTGAAAACATAAAAATGTCTTCAAGATGAATGATCGAATTGAAACAAACCCATATTGGCGCAACGCTTCGGTATTCCTCGGCTCATCGTGCAGCATGCAAAGAGCGAATTATCCTGTTCCATCTTAAACTCGCGGAGAGAGTCAGTGGCCAGTACGGGACACAGGATACGCGTGATCATTTTGCAAATTCGTCAGATGTAATGCTGTGACAGTCATAGCTCGATATCTTGGTTTATGTGGCAGGTCGACTAGCAGTCGCGACTTAGAAGGAGACTATTGTCACGCCAGGCCTACTTTGCGATACTAACGGAAGTTGACCAATCAGTCCCTCGAGTCTTGGTCAAGGGGTCAGATTAAAGGGAGAATGGAAACAGTATGTATTATTTGTTAATTAAAATAGAATCCGATGCTTTCGAAATTATCGATAAATTCTGATTATAACATTATTTAGTCCCTACAAATATTATCATATAATAAAAAGATAAAACTGCATATATATATAAAAATGCAAGTTTTCAAACTTTACAAAAATATGGAATACAATTTTTAAATCTTATAAATGTTTTATCAAATACAAAAATTAAATAATTAATCAAATAAAATAAACTGTAGATTATGTGTAAAAAATTATTCTATTGGATTTAAATAAAATAATTGCAAATTTGTTAGTCGACTAGATTGTATATGATAAATTGTTTTTACTACGTTGTTCTGTTATTGATACAGAATGAAAAATCGTTGACGCGGATATTCCGATCGATTGACGAAGAAAGGCAGGGATCCGCGGAGATGATTATTGCTATAGAGCGAATATCGGTCTTCGACAAATGCGGTAAAATATTACAGTTATTCCTAAACAACAGTATTGTCGATGGTACTCGCGCGTATAATATGAGATATGCGTATATAATATAGGATAATATTGCATTTTTGCTTCCTATACCGCCGATGAAGGCAGTAATTCGCAAGAAGCACAAAATCTCAGGTTAGATGGTTAGATGGAATCTTTAAATCGATTTATGGGTCACGCATAACAAATATGATTTTAAGTTTTTCTTCGAACAATCCACCCGTTCATAAAGAAAAAAATGAACATACACATCTGAATTAATATGTGTGAAAATAAGGATAAATACAGAATCATTAAAATCTTATTTCTCAAATTTTTATATCAGTTTATTTGCGTCAAGTTTTGTGTCTTCATATTAAATTTATAATTTTAATCGAGAGATATTTACTCTAATAAGATTCATGTAAACAGTATGCTTTCAATTTATTGCTCCCAATTATATTTTAAAAAGATGGATTTTATAATTGGATGTCAAACGTAATAGAGTAAATGAAATGCAGCACAATAGTGATGATGAAAGAAAGTAGAGTAAAAATACATTCGCGTTGACGAAACGCGATGACAGATGTCGCATTAGATAATTAATTCTACCTGAGCAATGAGTGATGGATGGGTGGAGAGAGGTTTCTGTGAATTTATCACATATATCGTTAATGAGAGAAGTAAATAATACCTATTATATATGTATACTTTAAATCTTTACATTAATTAACTTATTGTTACATAACGAAGTAAAAGAAAAAATTAAATTGTTATCTTGAAAAAAATGTGCATTAATATACAATTTTATATTATACAATTTTGCTGAAACTAAATTATTTATCTATTTATATTTTCTCTTAATTTGCGTTCCTAAGTAGGTCTTTTATTAAAAAATATTTTTTTTCTTAAATAAACTTCAACAAAAGCTAATAGCAGCAAATAAATTGAAAAAAAACTGAGACTTCTCTCCGACTTGTTTCTCTATAATTGCCAATAGATTTTAGCATTAAAGTGACATATTAAAATCAGATCGCATTTAACCTTAGATGAGGGCATAGAGCTAAAAAGAAGCGAAATAAAGTCTACCGTTGCACCTGGGCCTAGAGACAGACAAGCGAATTTACGTTGTCCGATCCAAGGCGATCAAGTTTTCGCACCCACCTATGTGCCACGTCACAGTCGGCAATCTCCCCTCGTTCGCGTAAAAGCTAAAAAGTTTCCGCGCGGTTTCTCTTAGCACTCTCCTCCCCTTCAGCCCCTCTCTCT
>NW_012130116.1:636570-642374 GCF_000143395.1 Atta cephalotes | reverse complement strand
CCTCTCTCTCTCTCTCTCTCTCTCTCTCTCTCTCTCTCTTCTTTCTCGATCGACTTCACTCCGCGAAGGGTCTTCGATGGCGTAGTGCCACGCACCCTGACATTATCTCCCGGTTTATTATATAGGTACCTGGTGGCACGCGCCATGCGCTCCGGCCCCGGCAACAGCTGCTCCTGCGCCCGAAGACCGGAGGTGGATGAATAAAGTGAGAGGCACACCTTGCTGCAGGCGCGTGCCGGCAGCTTTCAAGATGTGAATACCGCGAGATACCTCCGTCTGTCTGGGCCGTTGCTCTCTCACCCTTTTATCTCCAGGAATCGGAGCTGGCGAAACGCCACGCCACACCGTGCCGCTGTCGCCGGACATTCGACGTACGCGCGACGCAACATCGATCGTTGCGCGGTTAATTGCTGCGTCAATCGATCCATCACGTACCAGTCGCACGATTATGTAGCATCGTTTTGCAAAGAAATGTATATGGATGTATTATTTTTCCCGTAAAAAAATTTCATAATTTTGAAACCTCCAAACTCAGATTTTTCTATTAAAAACGATCATTTCTTCCAAGTTAGGAATGTATTCTGAATATTGTAAGAGAGCTATAAATCGATATTCATATCACTCTCTTACTTCAAACATAATTTAAAAAGCGAGATTTTTGAGTTATCATCATGCACAAAATTAATCAAGCATTATTCTATTTCATTAAAAATGAACTAGTTTAACTTTACAAAAAATCATCGTAGCTCAAAAAGAATAGTTGAAAAAAAAATTATCTAAATTACTAAAAAAAGGTAAAAAGTCTTTTAAAAGATAGGCTTTCAAGAATTATGAACAAAAGTAACAAAAATGAAAAAATTTAGGATTATATTAAGAATATTCTTTTGTTATTATTTAATTAGTCAATGTAAGTTTTGGTCAAGTTGAAAAATTTGTTTCACTTTCTGGAAAATCTTTTTGAATTGCAACACTTTCAAAATAAGGAAGTATAATAATTGTTAAAAATATGGAAATATATGAATAAAAAAGTACGCCAAAGTAAAAATAAATATACAAGATACGGCCCGCTTGCGTTTTTGAACAAGTAATCGACGAATCAACAACATTATCGCTTATGTTCTGAATGCTGCGAAATACTCGTGCATCTGCAATCGCCGTACCATCTTGCAGATGCGGAATACATTTTGTGCGTGTAAAGAGTTAAGAACGTTCTTATTAGGACGCATGTTCATCCTGAAGTAAGGTGGCACCTGCTGTTTCAAGATAATACGCAGCCGGATCGGACTACATAACGTATTCTGTTTTTGTCATTTCAAATAAAGATCTATTAAAATATGTCCAGAAGTTAATTATACAATTTTTTGCCGTTAGATTCCTCGGTAAACTCTGCAGGGAATGGAAGAAATGAGAACACACTGTACTTGTGTTATGAAAACAATATCAGGTGTAAATTTAAAACAGCAGAATAACTCTTTTGAATAAAATTTATAAATAAAATAAAAAAATTTCGATTAACTGAACTGAAAGAAAATTTTGTATTTATTTTGATAACTCTTTTTTTTCCAAAATCATAAATAGAACATAATAGAACTCTCTCTTTTTATCGATAATAGCCCCATATGTTTATTTTTTTTACAATTAGCTACAGGTCCAACATAGTTATTTTTAGAAACAGTTTTTTAATCATCTGTTGATGCATTTAATACGCGGAGGAATATGTAAGCAATATGTAAGCTGATTACAGCCGTCTTCTGTAGTAAAAGAGTTAATGAAAGAGGAGATAAGTATCAACAGCAGCGTCCTTCATCCGTTTTCTTCTCCGAAATATGTGTTTTCAGTCTCATACTAGTGTACGTGAGTCAGTATTCACAGATATCACCTGCTGCGGTCGATAATATATGAAGTAAAGTAAACTATCGTGAGACAAAGCATCGCCGAGACGAGATCGTTATTATTCTCTGCTTTATACCAAAGAGATACTGCACTGCATTTTTCATTGTGACCCAATTTAATTTTATATTCTCAAACTAACAATAATTAAATAAAATGCTCCTAATATACTCACTAATTAATTATACATAACTTTAATAATTTTTTAATGGAGCGAAATTAAATCTTTCATTTATTATCTTTATTATTTAAATTAAAGCGACAAATTAATGATCTGTTTTTAATGACAGATTGTAGTCACGTGTAATGATATATTCATGAATTTTGTCCAATCATCAAAATTCTAACGCGCCACGAGAAGAATCGGCTGTTTTTTTTAAACGCTTTTTCTCTCCGTTCACATCTTCGTCGAACGGATGGTTCCGACAATAAGCTAGTGATCGAAGGCAGCTGGACCTTCTTCGAGTCATCTGCCTCTGTAGCTCGCGATGCGATAACTATCCCCCTACCCGCGCTGGCTACATTAATGGATATTTATTATCGTCATCGAAGGTGGCTACTCAAAAGGCAGCTGACTCTGAAAGAGATCGAAAAGATCAGTAAATGATGCAATAAAAAATTGTAATCGCGTCATAAACTGTATTTATCATAGTTTTCATGTATACTGCTTTTCTAATTTTCTGTATTGTATAATAGTAATTTGTATTAAATTAGAATGCTTGATAGGGATGCTGATTGTATTCAAAAAACAATTTACATTACGTAAATTAAACTAATATATAATGTCAAATTATAATTGTAAATTATGATTATACAATAATATTATATGTATATTTATTCTACTGACAGAAAGAACGGTTTTGCTAAAGTATCTAAAAATTTAGCTAAATATATGTCCGAAAATAACAAAATAAATCAAAATAATTATGTAGAACACTCAAATTTGTTAAAATGTTAAAATTTTTTACAGCATTACTTATCATACATGAGATTTTTACATAATTATATATTAATGGTTCGATGAAATTAATTTTTAGATATTTTAACAAAATTGTTTTTTTTATATATACGATGTTTAAAAAAAATCTTTCAGCATTTATATAGAATATATGATACTGAGTAAAAAAGCCTTAATGAACATAAATCAAAAATTCAACCATTTCTGTGATATTAACATTATGAAATTATTTATATCTTAAAAACGGTTGAGTTTTCTTATGTTTACTAAGGCTGTTTTTATTCAGTATAGTGTGTACTATCTATCATAAATACTAAATGCTGGTTAAATAAATGCTGGTTTTTTTTTAACCTGTATATATATATATTTTTTAATAATTATATGTAATTTTACTTTTATTATATATTTATCTCCATTTACAATTAAAATAAAGAATTTTAAATTTAAATATGTAATTAAAAAAAAAACATTTTAAGAATGATTAATATATTCAAGAAAAAAACACGCACACAAAATTTATCACGCATATTGTTTTTATTTTTATGGAAAATAGTTTGTTTAATTTGAAAATAGTGAAATTCGTGAAATAATAATCCATTAAGAGAAATTAATATATTGATGATACTATCTACTTATATCATCGGAGAGCTTTTCCTTCTAACGTATCTAATTCTGTCTAAAATATGTTTCGATACAACAATAGATTTCAGTCTCACAAGCTATTAAAACCTATGAGAAGAGCATACAAAGGGAACTGAAAGATAAGTTTCAGAAATGGCTGTAGAACTAATAGAGCCCGAGGCAAAATTATTTGAGAATTTATAAGTAGAATGCAAAATATTTTTGTGCGCTCAAATTTCAGCAAATATTAAACTCCTACATATTCCAATTTTTTAATGAATAATTTTTATAAAAATTGGAACTTTATAATATAATGCTTTAACTCAACAGTTTCGTAAACATTATATAAATAGAAAAATATTACAAACACAAAAATAGCATTGAAGTTAATCTTAATTTAAAATGTCGCATATACATATCATAGTTTTTGAAAACTATATTTGTAGACACCTTCTTTTAGTGTTTAATAGATCCGTCTCTGATGATAGCATTATGTCAGCCGAATAGGCGGGAGATGTTGTCCTCTGTTAATATTGGTGTTCTATGATCAGATAGGAAATTGCATAGGGATGTTTAACGAGGGGGGAGCTAAATGCCACGCTTCTAAATGTCAGGACAGCATCCCTCCAAATAGACCGGTACCACTTAACACGAGCGCTAACCCCTCTTGCGGGCTAGTGAATGTGCACTACGTCACGGTCCAAAGTCACTTTGTCACGGTCCAAAGTCACTTTTATACCCCGTGGGATGACGGGAGGGTTAGATCATGAATAGGTGTGTTCTGTACGTTGTAAAAGATTCTCTTACTATCGTCGTCTGAACTATGGTCGTCTATAAGATAACCGTAGCATTTCTATTTTTAGTACGAAGAGACAAAAATAACGTTGAAACTAATCAATAGAAGTTTTAACAAAAATTTTATCTACTGACAATTCTGTTAATCCTTTTCCTTTCATATTATAAAAAAAATGAAGATACCGTAGGACCATTTAAACTAATTTAAAGTATACATAGAACAGAGATGTTTATACCCAGATAACACAATTGATCCATTTTAACTTCAAAAATATATCTTCTTAAATTCTTTATGAATTAGTAATCTGTTCAAAATAGACTAAAAAAGATCGGTCAATAAATTAAAAAATACCTACAAATATATTATATGCATTTTTGTTTTTACATTCCGGGTTTAAGATCAAAATAAAATCGATATCGATTGATTTTTCGGACCATTTGATTTGATACCGACTTTTTTTTCTATTGATCTTCGAAGAATATTTTATCAACATTGCATCGATAAACATCGATCTTCTTTCGAAGATCAATAGAAAATCTAATAGGTATCAAATCAAATGATTCTAAAAATCAATCGACTTGTGAATATTTTAATAAAAATAATATTTAATTTGTGTAAAAACTAAAATATGATTTATTTTTATAAAATTGAAAAATAGAAAAAACTAAAAAAGAATATCTTTTGAATCTGAAAAAGAACTCGTTGCTAACATAAAAGTAAAATTTTTTAGAAATACTTTTAGAACAGAAATGGAACGAAACAGGAATTCATTTTGTAAGCCGAAACTAAAAAAAATTCTTTTCAGACTTTCTGTATTATCGGAGGATTATCATAAAAGTAATGAAACAGTCTTGGGATAGTATTTGTACAGTCAATTTTTAACCGGATAATCCGATTTTGGAGATAAAGGCAAAAAGCCCGATCTTACGAATAGTATTTGAAAGTTAAATAATTGATTAAGAAAATACATTAATTTATCATTGACCAAAGAAATATACATTGATATTTACAATTCTATTAAGCAATACTTATTGCTTAATAATTGGTGTTCTAACAATAAGTGCCAGGAATGAGAACAAAGAATCTCAAATTCGAATCGCAATTAGCTTCGTTAATTTTTTCACAATTGTCGCTAATATTTTCACATTTGTATCCTACAACGAAATATACATATCTATAATTAACAAGTCATTATTTAATTGTGATCCAACTATTTCTCGTTAGTATCTTAAATTCCTACATTATTATTTCAAATTTTATGATAATTGGAACCCTAAACTGAACTTAAGATTTTGATATTTTCATTGCATCTAAATAATACATATGTTTCTATTCGTTCTGTATATTCAAGATACAAATAATTACAATTCATATTAAATCGACGAAAATAAATCACTTAGAAGAGAAATAAACCTATATTCGGTCAAAGCGGATCTTAGTGTGTGTGTGTGTGTGTGTGTGTGTGTGTGTGTGTGTGTGTGTGTGTGTGTGTGTGTGTGTGTGTGTGTGTGTGTGTGTGTGTGTGTGTGTGTGTGTGTG
>NW_012130116.1:630696-635876 GCF_000143395.1 Atta cephalotes | reverse complement strand
GAGAGAGAGAGAGAGGCCGCGTATTGCGCCGGGATGTTCATCGGACACCGTATATCCTGTTATCCGGCCCGCTGCAGAATAGCAGCGCATCGCGAAAACCATAACAACGCGCGCATTGTGATATTCCGGTGCACGCCGGCGCGCGGAACATCTCGTTTCAACGCATCGCGTTACGCGCAAAAGGCGACGCCTTCGACGGATGCAGAGATCTTCTTCAGTCTCCGATTCAATATATGTAGATAAGCGATCTTATCTCCTGCAAACTAATTCTTTTATCAATCAGGGTTTCCTATTTCGTTCGAAGAATGTAATCTCGTACGCATGTATGAATTGTTTAAGACACGAGATACAGGCGTATCGTTAACTACTCATGTCGAGTATTGCGAAGACGATCGCGAGTGGATTATTGGATACCACAAATGAATATTGCCGTATGTGATTTCCTCATGTATGTGACGCGTGTAAATTATTATTTTTATAAGTCTTAGAAGACCGTAATAATTATATATAATTTTACAGTGTATGTAAAAGTCACAAGCTTTATTATAGGGACACTCCCACGAAATTAAACATAATTAGAAGTTCCTGTTTGAGTGCAAAATGATAAGTATATTTTATAAATTATTAGATGCATATAAAAATATAAAAAAAAATATATACATTAATATATTACTAAATATAATTTAAATGTGATTACATCTACTCTACCATTCTCAGAGTTATATGTGTATATATCGTAGTGAAAATTTGAATGATATATATCTCATTTCTTTCATATCTCTAATCTGACATTATGACAAATCTGGATTGTAAAGTGGAATTGGTATCACAACGTGACTCTGCGTTCGTCGGTATGCAAAACTCTACAGACTGAAGTATTACTGATGAGTCAGACAACGACGTGGAATGTCGCTAATGAGTTGCTCATCAGAGGAAACGCAAGACCCGCGGCTATACTGCTGAATATTATTTTCTGAATCCGTTTTTTTTTCAGAAAAATATATATAGAAAAATGTATTATAGTGCTAATTAATTTATATACATTTATATACATTTATATACATTTATAAAAACATGTACATATTATATTTACAATATAGAAAAGAAAATTTTAGTAATAATTCAACATTTTATTTCAAATTTTAAAGATATTATAAATCTCAAAGCTAAATTGTATTTAATTGTATTAAATTCAGTTATAATATAATATTTTATTGTTTTTATGTTATATTTATAATATTATTAACAAAATGTAATTGTAATTATTCTAAAAAAAAGCATTCGTTTCATTAATTAAGAAAAATATTATATTGAAAGAATTAAAAGTTGATAGCGCCCGAGAAAGTATATGTACCTACAATAATTTAGCAGCAACATAATATATTTGCGAAAAAGTTTAGGTTTACACATTTATGTTCCATTTATCTTGACATTACAATTTAAGAAAGAGAACATTTATTTCAGCGGAACAAACAGAATTTATATGCATATTTATTGCATACATTACTATGAGAGCTGTCCCAATTAAAATCGCGAATCGTAGGATAATTGTGAGATAAAGTACTCGGGAGAATTCTTTTCGCGCGACAGCGCGCGTCTCAAGATATCGTCGCGGTCCCCGAAGCTCGGATAAACGTTGTGTAAGATATCCGTAATCATAATACAGCGGTACCTTGAATTCGCGTGTTCGTAACTCGTGGGAACTGGTGTAGTATCTTTCAAGAGCGTGGGTTAGCAGTATTAGTGTTTACTCAGAAGGCAGAACAATGCACAGGACTGTCGGCGTCCGTTCCGCATTGCTGACTGCGAGATCATCAGCAGCCGTTGCTACTGTTACAACCGATAGAAGACCGACAAGACTGGTCACCTTCGAATCCCGCGGCTTCGACGATGATAATTGTTGCCGCAGCGGATGTTCGTTGATTATGAATTCTATTAGACACTATTATGCTAATAATTATCGATATTACGAACATAAAAGCGAATCATAAGAGACACGTCTCACTGAAGATGAGATAGGAATAAGATAGGACAGCTTTTATTTTTTGAAATCGAAATTCCAAATAATTAATGCAATAACGATTATAATTTAGTGATCAACATTAAGGGCGTTTTGTTAATTTACTATTGAATATATAGAATAATTACAAGAAAAATAAATTGATAAGCATCTGATACGTATTTTTTAAATAAGATATTTATTCCTACATAAATTTAAAATGTTTTGTTGAATTATTGTTTTTCTAAATTTTTGACTTCTTCTCTATTTAATATTAACTTGATCATTTAACTTGATCGTTAGTCAAATTAAAGAATAATTAGAAAAATTGAAAAAAATAACATAATTTCTTTTTATATTTTATATTTTGACCTATTCCTAATTTTTATTTCCAATATTTTATTAATATTTATGAAACATACTCTATATTTTATTCTATATTTTACATAAATTTTTACTTTCACTAATTGTAAATGTAAAATACATATTCATAAAATACATATTTATAAAATAAAATATAAATTATTTAGCAGATAAATTCAATATATATTTCCTCAAAGCTATATTTCCTTATGCTTTTATCATTTCTTTAATATTTAATAAATTATTTAGTAAATTAATATTTTTTCGAATATTTATGTTTTTAATACTATTTTTTTTACACTTAACCTAATCTCTATTTTAACACACACATATACACACATAAATCATTCCTGTATTAGTATTTTCAGAAAATTCTTCGGAAAAAATTGCCATTGCGAATTACGTCTCAATTTTGCGCTAACATCCAAAGGACATAAGTCGCGCAAAGTTACGCAACAGAATCTTCCTCTTGACCGCGACATCTCGAGATTCATCATCGTACGATACAACGTCGCAATATTTCTCGTATTCCTATTACGCAAATGCCAATTCGTTCTCTCCCCTCTTGTAACCTCGATTCTCATGTACATCTTTCCTCTCTCAACAGCAGGGAACAATGGCGCCATTACGGCTATGGGCCTCGTCATCGTCCTCACGGGTTTCTCAGCACGCCAGCCGGCGTTACCGCGATTTTCACGAAAGCTGCACATACAATGGCTTCATGCTCTACTCGTCTTCTCGTACGTCATCTGAGACACATGCTGCCGATTGATCGAGAAAGTACATTTTACTTGCATCACAGATAATTCTATCTAATTCGCGTTGCAGTTAAATATTAGGAACAACTATTAAAATTGATATTGTTTCGTTAAAAACACTGACATCGATATTATAACATTAATTATTTTGATTGTTTATATCATTTAATAGTTAATGAAAAGAGGATGGTTTTTTTCTGAATATTTAAAATGTCATTTAAAAGAATAAATCGTGACATTATTATCTGCAAAATAACGTATACAACTGATATACGCAATGCTGCATTACACGACGGAGATATAAAGATAAATGCGCGAATGTAAATCTAAAAAATGATTCAAAAATTACTTGAATTTGTAATTATAAGACGTTCAGTTTGGTCGAAAATAAAATTTGAAATTCGAAACCAATAACACCAATATGTAAATATATGTACATACAAATACGTCATTTATTTCTAATTAGAAATTTCTATATGCATTTCGTTTTTATATTTTATCACGTTTCGGCCCTCAGTATAATATTACGTTAGCCGGGACGTGGCTTACCTTCGCCAGAATGCGTTAGCAAACTATAACGAGGACCGTTTGTATTCCACGGAAGACACTCTGCAGAGCAGAGCCGCCGAGGTCCCCAGTTATTGATCGGCGCTTAGCTTGCTAGCCGGTTGATTTTACTCCGGTCGGAGGAGGACCATACTGGATGGTAGTGTGGATAATGTTAGCCTATAGCTGCTGGAACACACGCACATAGACACGTACTCACACAGCGGCGTTGGCTGCACACGTATCCGCTTGGTGCACGTGCGAGGCCGACCCGCGACGGAGGGATCCAACAGCCAACTTCGGCCGTGTACGCCGGAGGATCCGATGTAGGTGCTTTCGTAGCCAGGCAACCCGGGCTTGTTCCAGCCATGTATAACCACACCCTCGATTCACCAATTTATTATTCATCTAATGACCGCTCACCATTCTTGCGCGCGCCCGAGCTTGCCTCCTCACGCATTTCTCTCGCGCGATAGGACTTCTTTCTGAGCCCTAAAGCCGATTGTGAAATTAGAGACATTATTATCTGCATGGCACGGCAAAATAAAACGGAAAATTCAAATATAATGGAAAGGCTGAGTAAGGAAAAAAATGAATAAGATATTGCGTGGAGATACATACGATGACCTTTCATCTCTTTATAATTTTTTATAAGTCAGAAAAACATGTTTTTAATATAGCACAAGGTGGGTATAATGTATGTATATATTGTTCTATTATAATATCACAATTGGAAGGAATATTATAAATTAAAATGATAGCTGTTAAAAATAAAACTAAGAGGAATTCGAAAAGTAAAGTATCTCTATGTATATATTGTTCTATTATAATATCACAATTGGAAGGAATATTATAAATTAAAATGATAGCTGTTAAAAATAAAGCTAAGAGGAATTCGAAAATTAAAATCTCTCTTATCTTATAGTATTTTAGTAAAGGCGTTTTGATCTTTTTTTGTAATTCGTATTAAAGTGATAACGCATGGTTGTAAATTGCGAAATAAAAATAGTATCCCATGCTTTTCCCAGAAACATGACCGAGAACGAAATAAAAAAGAAGCAGAAGCAATCGATACATCCATGAGACTGGAGACATCGTAAACGTGATGACATTACGACTCCGTCACGTCCCTGGGCAGAAGGTTAGCTCTGGCTAGCAATGACAAGAGAGATTGTCGTGATGACTTCTCCGCGCCTGGCAATCGAATTCGACACGAAACCTTTTTCTCCCCAGTGTGCATTTTCGTGGTCGTAACAACGGCCGATCCATCTAGCTATATCCCCGATCCCCCACGTCCGCCACCGTCGATCATCAACCGGGATGGGGACGGCGCCAAGGTACGAATGCGAGAACTTACAGGGAAGCCCTAATGATCGAGCGAACGCTTCTTCCCCGAACCCCAGGAATCTGATTCGATCGGACAAAAGAGAGAAAGAGAGCGAGCGAGAGAGAGAGAGAGAGAGAGAGAGAGAGAGAGAAGAAGAGAGAGAAGAGAGAGATAAGAGGAGAGCGTC
>NW_012130116.1:627131-628683 GCF_000143395.1 Atta cephalotes | reverse complement strand
TTTTTCCCATACCTAATATTATTTATAGAAGGAAAAATATGATATCTCTCTTTTTTTTTAAAGATCAAAATTTTTTAGAAGCATTATTGAAATCTACCTTCCATTGGTGAACGATAGATATGAAGGGACACAACATACGTTGAAATCGACTTACACGAGTTGGTATAATTTCGTTGTTTTCAATTTTCACGAGTACGTTCCGAGAGCTTTCGTGAATCCCAATGCGGATTGATGCGTGCGTGTGTGCGTTATCTGTACATGTACCTGGCGTCGTCGGGCCGCCGTTAGCCGCCAACCTTTCTCCCTCGTTTCCTGGAATAGCAACCACTCGACATTCTCAGTTTCTAAATGATATATTCGAGTGTATCCGTCCACTTCTTTTTTTTACGCGATTACAGTCTAACTTCGAAATGAGCAATGGAAACTACGCTTTCGCGGAGTATCGTCGCAGTAGCGGATAAAAGATTGAAGCGAGCAAACGATTGGAGCGACACATAATATTCTTTTAAGCGCGACTGAAATCGAATACTTTACCAATTATTTAATAAAAATAGATATCAGGGTTATTTTCGTGTGCACGCGTTTGTCATACACGTGTATGAACGCAGCTCTGCTTATATATGCACTGTGCCTATACAGCATGCATACGTAAATTCTTGTCGTAACTTCGGTCATAAACTTACGCGATAGCCTACTTCCAAATTTTATTGCCAAGCCTTCGTTTTGCCTAATCAAGCGGTTACAAACTGTATTACTTTTTTCCAACAGAGTTTGTAATCACGATTCTCAAAAATATAACATTCTTCATCTAATCCAGAATTTGGTCAGCAATTTGTGCAAAATTCAAAATCACTGTTATCAATCACTGTTCCAATAAGAAAATTTATATTTTTTAACATCTCTGTAGAAAATTCGGAATTATATTTACGTTAATACACTGTGCAAATGTAGACTCTGCAGTGTATGAAGATTATTCTTAAATACGTTGAATTCGATATATTGAATGAATGGTTATATTGCATTTTAATTATCAATTTTATTATAGTTTATTACAGCTTATATTTTTTTTATTATAGTTTATATTTTTATTCGCTGTATTGAGAAAACTAAAAACTTTCCGCACACAACTTTATCGCGTGTGTACTCCTGCCAATGATTGTGCTAACCCTCTTATTCGTTAGGTTCTCGGAACCACAGCCATGAAACACCCTGCGCGAGGAAGCCCCTGGGGGTTGTTCTCTTCGTATTTAACATTAGGCGCACACCATCCGTAAACATATAACAACAGTGAGAGATAAAAGAATTAAAAGATAAATATTTTTACAGAGAATAATAAAAAAACGTGAACTTTCCTATTGAAATATAATAACTAACAATTTTGCATCTTGTACGAATTACCGGATTCTTCTATAGATTAAATGAAGATTATTAATATCTTCGAGAAATTTCGAAAGATTTCGAGAGATTAAAAATTCTCCTTGTGATATATTAGGTGTAGTAAAAAGAAATCCATTATTTTTCCATTCAATTTCATGCAAAAATAATGGATTTC
>NW_012130116.1:621951-626850 GCF_000143395.1 Atta cephalotes | reverse complement strand
ATATATTAGGTAGTAAGTAAAAAGAATACCTATTTATTTTTCCTATTACTAATTTCATGAACAAAATATGGATTTCTTTTTACTACACCTAATATTTAAGTTTCTCTATAAAGTTTTGTCAATTTCTTTTATTCGATTTTTATAGTTGATTACAGATTATACAGACATTAATCATGATGCTGTGCGTTATATAATAAGAATTGTGTGATAAGTATGTATTGTCTATTTGGCAAACGAAACAATTAATATGTCTGCATAATAAAGAACTGCAAGTGACTTATTAGGTAATTACGTGCAGTCGGACGCTAAATAGACCTTTCTAATCTCATTGACTGCCTTTTGAGTAAGAGATCGCGACCGGCGGTTGTTATATGGAGGTAAGGTGATCATTAAGATGTGGAAAACGCATCCATCGGAGTAGAAATAACGACAATTTTTCTCCGTGACATAATCGAGGGACCAACCAAGTTTTTGAAAGCGATACTTCCTTACAACGAAAACCATTGCGACAAAAATAAGTAATATTTTATTATCAAAAATATTTTAACTTATGAAGTTATATATGTTTATACTGCTTTCTATCTAATTTAACTTTTTTTAATGTTAAAATATAAAAATTAATATATATTAGTTTACATATTAAATTATATGTATATAAAAAATAATATTTCTATAATTTAGCGGATTATATGAAAATGTAATCGAATATACTATACATATATCCGTATCTATTGAGTATATGATTATACGAATTTCCCACGTGAGTTTCTCTTTGACAAAATAACAAATAATAGCGATACGTTTCACGGATGTATTTCCCTCACTTTGGTCAGAAACTTCAGTTACACAGTCCCCTCGCTCACCTCAACAGCGGCAGGTTATCTACCCGCGAGCGAGTCGATTCTTCTCTTTCTGCTTTGTGTACATCCTCGAGTTCGTTCCTCACCTGCACTCACCTGTCTTCCGCTCACTTTCCTTGCCCTACGTGGACAGCGCTCTACTTTTGTTGCATTTAAACGATGTGACTCGCACTGTTCCGTATATACAAGTTTTCACGTCGTCTCACACACACACACACACACACACACACACACACACACACACACACACACACACACACACACACACACACACACACACACACACACACACACACACACACACACACACACACACACACACACACACACACACACACACACAAAAAGTCAAATGCTGTTTTTAATATGGTCTCGTTAAAACAAAGAAAATCTTTCTTATTGCTTTCTTGGCATATATTTTCATTTCCTGTTCTAACATGCGTTCTTGATGATATTTGGTATCGATTATCGTTTTAAAAAATAAGATGATCTTCCATTTTAAATCTTATCTTTATTTCGAAAGACAATATGTAATTTTATAAAAGAAAACATATAATATGCTATATGTAACTTCATTGCAAGAATTTTGTCTCTAGTTAAAAAAGAGGATTTTTAGTTCTAAATGATATAAAGTTATTATGTTGCTAACTGACTAGTTACATCTAACATATTATACATTTTTTTCCTTTATAAAATTACGTCACCTTTATAAAATAATAATGCCTTTGAGTTTCACGGAGACCAGAGCCACTCAAATATTGAAGAAATATCTTTGATAAAGATATCACATCTTACTTTATATATACAAAGCGTCTGATACTTTGGATGAGAGTATTTTCGTACACAGAAATATCTATCTAATCATTGTCCAAACTATATAAATTTCATTTATACGGTTAACAAATGCACACGTGATTTGTTCAGTCACAGCGATCATTGAACCCGAAGAGTCGCTGACAGAGCACAGGACAGAGAATCCCCTCCTACCTTGCAGAAAACTACCAAAACCGTTTGGACAGTGTCCAAACAAAGCTATATATATCAATAACGAAACTGCATTCTTGAAAAAAGTTTCAAGTTTATTTTTATCATCAAACTCGTCAACATTAACGTAAACAAATTTCTTTGAAATAGATTGTTAAAAAATGGATTTAAAATGAGAAAAATTCATACAGAGATCTTGTCTTCTTTCTCAAGGAAAACAAAAAAGAAAGAAAAAACAAATTATATCAATTTGACATTGTTTAATTGATTATTAATCAAATTTATATCATACTTTTGTCATGATTCACTCAATGTGACATTATTTTGACTTTCTTGTACTTGGATTTTTGCGATACAGAATTTAGCGTATCTCTGAAAATATTTTTACAAGTCGCAACATCATGCTTTGAACATATTCACGTATTTTTGTGCACTGCATAGTGTAGAACAGTCTATATATATTTCCATGTTTCGCGATATAACCGACGCTGTTAATGAAAAAAATTGATCAAGATGAAGTTTCCCACATCCGGGAATTTTTCTTATAAATCTTCTCAGCTACACATTTTTATAACATTCAATGTGCAGTGTACCGGGCGTGTCGGCGTCGCACGCACATATGTATCCCATGTATTCCATGTTCGCTCGTGCCGGCGATATCATGTTCGCGCTTATCGTACTGAATCATCCATTTACCGACAATACGAGCATAACAAAAAAGAAGATTAATTGTAATACTTTTATTCTATGTAATAATTTTAATGATCGTTCGATTTTTTGTCGGACTCCAAATTCTACAGTTTCCGAAGAAACTGTAGAATTTCGACAAAAAGTAAGGAATAAAAAAAATTTCTTAGCTTGAAGAAAAATTCTTCATTTCCAAGAAGAATTAAATTAAAAATATAGCTTCAAAAATTAAAATCCACACTTGCACCTTGCACGAAGCGCAGCATTTGTGCATGGAATGCTTTAATCTTGCGAACGTTTCGAACTGTTTATCTGATTCGCCGAATGTCACGTTCGCTTACGGAATGAAGTAGCGAAAATTCGACGGAGAACACGGTTCTGATTTGTCAACTAGACTTTGCGCAATGTGATCTGCTACATTTGCTGTATGCAATGCCATCGTAACTGGTCACTATAATCCGAGAAGACTTCCTCGAATTCATATGTAAAATGCCACTTGCTTCTCGAGATATAGATCTCGCTGATGGAGTGCTGGCAGAACAATTTTTTTGTATTCATTACGTTATTTATATCTTTCACGGTTCTTTTAACAATAAAACTATTCGCAGATTAATACTATCGAAACAACATTCGTTTTCATTAATTCCTTCATCATATAATTTTGTAACGATTATTTAATACATTATGATGAAATTTATTTTTTATTTAATGTCTCATTGCAAAATAGTATAGAAAAAAAGAATGTAAAACAAGATGGATGATACTTGCGAGATCATGTGATGTTTATAACCACGCAAAAAATGCTTAACTCGCCAACACCTGCAGTTTTGCAATGGGATCAGAGGCAAGATATCCGAAAAATAAAACGTATATTCCCATGAAACCAGATCTTGTTTAGTCCAGCAATAACTGAATTATGATATGTATTCTTAAATATCGACAAAAAAAAAGATATTCCTCAATTGTACATATTATATACTCAATTTCACTAAACAGTGAAAGTATGAAAAACTTTATTATAACACGTAACAAAAATGATCTTGATTAATATTTATTTATTTATTTTACTCTCTTAAATATATTATTAAAATAATCTAACAAAATTTTTCATGCTTTGTACGCATTAACGAGAAATAAAATAAGAAAGAAGGATATTACCATATTTTCGTAAATAAAGAATTCATACAAAATCAACTCGACTAGAAAGCCTGTTCTTCACCGAGAAGAACTCTTTGAACTATACAATAAATTGAAGCGAAACAAATATAGTTTATCTCACTTTAATTTATTTCACTGATGTGATTCAGAAAGTTCATCGATAAATAACAGACTTAGAGTCAGTTTTTCCACCTTTTGAAATTTTATCTATGAGATAAAACTGGCAATCCGCGCATGTGATTGGATAATCTTGCTACTTACCCAACAGATAAAATTTACCAAAAGATGGAACAACCGACTCTTAGACTATTAACTTAAAAAGAAACTAACAAACAATGCCAGCCGAAATTAACATGCATATATATTCGATCATTTAAAAGCCCTATAAAAGATCGAATAAATGAATGAATGCATATGCGGCAAGTGATCCCCTGATTACTGATCTTTCACCTATTCGGACCAAGTGTAAATTATTCATTAGATACGTCCAAAATTAATCAGTGATTTTAACGGGATATTGATTCTATCGCTTGCTTTATTCGAAACTAATCCAAATGAAAATATTGTGTAACGGTTTTATTCTACGCATAAAAATTCATATGATATCTGACTTTTGATCTCATAGTCTAAAGCGGCAACAATCGCATCGAGAATTCTCGATAATTCAGAGTTATGTTCAGAGGAGATAGTGACCGTACGTCGCAGTACGCAGATGTACATACTTGACGTCCAGATGTATCCGTGTACAACGTGATACGCGCGCATTACGTGCTACATACACGCGCACGCCGTGTATGGGTCCACCTGAGTGAGCAGACGAGTGAGTGAGCACGGAGGAGAAGGTGTCTCACATGGGTGCCTCTGTTCCCTGCAACACGAGTCCCACAGATGGGGGAGACATCCGGGCAGCTGACGTTCAAATGAAACTGACTGACTGACTTCGGCTTAACCGACTCCACATCCTCCTTCGATTAAGGAGAACTACGTCCGGAGAGACTGGAGAACGCAGGACAGGGGGATTGTGTATGCGCGCCATCAAATTATATTTTGTCGATATATATATATATATATATATATATATATATATATATATATATGTGTGTGTGTGTGTGTGTAGTAGTAGTAGTAGTAGTAGGTAGTACGTACGTTACTTACGTTAACTTAACGTTAAGTAGTACGTACTAAGTAAGTATAGTACGTAAGGTAGGTA
>NW_012130116.1:613673-619846 GCF_000143395.1 Atta cephalotes | reverse complement strand
AGGAACGTACGGTACCGGAGGAACGTACGGAGGACGGAACGAGGTAACGGAACGGGTAGGTTAGGTTGTTAGTAGTACGCCGACGTACTACTAATTAATTATTAGTTATATATATATATATATATATATATATATATATATATATATATATATGTGTGTGTGTGTGTGTATGTATAGATGACTGGTTAGAGCCTCTTAAGTATCCTTAAGTATGCGCTAAATAGATAGATCGTGGGAAAAAGAGTCGTTTATGATCTTTGCTTAGCTCTTTCGAATTTCGATTCTATTGTACATTTCCTCATTTGAAGTGTTAAAATTTATTTGATAAAACTTATAAGTCGCGCAATTAAGTATGGGTTTATCTGCGCTGAATCTTGTTTACGATGATTAATCTAGCTTTTATTAATTTTTTGTAGTACATCAATTATGATATCAAATTATCATTTTAATTGGTTCTTCATTTTTTTTCTACATTATTCTTGCTTTTACATTCATTGATCTCAATATCATTAAAAAAGTTCGGTTTCGTAGCTTTAATAAATTCTTGATGCTTTTTCTTGATGTTTTCTCTTCTATTTTGCTTACATCTTTGTTATTAACTTTATTAATTTTTTGTACTAATATTAATTATAATCTCAAATCGCTTTAATAAATTCTTGATTTCTTGTCGACTTTATTTATATTCACTGATCTCAATATTATTTTAAAAAATCGATCTTTCTTTATATGTATCTTTACTAAAAAATTATAATTAAATCAGATATTTTATTTCTTAGATCAAAAGTCAATTGCCAGTCTTCGAGCAGTCGAGAGCGCGTGATAATCGAGTTGCTGAATGACGAAAGATCATCTTGCATCTATATTTTCCCTGACACTAGAAATCCGAGCGAATGTTTGTAACATGAACGACGCATCACAGATTGGCACTTATGCGGTTGCTATCGTCTGATTAATCAGAGACAAGATATATGACACTAAATCTGAAATTTGTCAAAAAGATTGATCCTTGCAAATATACACTTATTAAAATATAAAATTTACATCATAACTGAACACACGGGTTGTCATTATCGTGTTACTTGTGCAGAAAATTAAATCTACGGTATTCTCTCACTATATAACACTTATTACCATTAAAAATTTTTCAATAGTTTTGTAGAAATGAGCCACTTATACATTCAAATCGATTATGAGAATTGTAGTGTTCTCAGTGTAAATTAATAACAGAATTTATCAAGGAAATCAATAATTTTCCATGGCAATCTCAATCTATCCGGTTGCTGTATTCGTTATCAAAACGTCTTATCGTAATAACACCCTTGTTAAGTGAAGTTTCATTGCCATGTAATAAGTCGCAATTAGTAATACGGTCGGCATGAAAAATTACTCGGATTAAGCTTTCTTGTCGTGAAAACGCGCTAGTATCGAGTTTATCCGCTAAAATTGCGTGGTATAGACCTGCAGCCACATGCGAACACGCAATACCTCGTTTTCAGGAAATATAGCGAAGGGAAGATATCAATGAGACAAGCACAAGTTAACAATATTGTCTTAGCATCACGCGCATGATCGTGTAATTCTTGTAAACCGATACGCGCGGGTTGAACGACTTACTTGTAACTCTAAACGTCGATCGAAAGCCATCATCTCGTTATATGCATCAGATTTTGCTTAAATAGAGTGCCTACGAATCGCATTTGCGAATAATTACATCTTCTATATGAAAACCGATAACAACCTGAGAATGTCACGTCAAGGGAACTCGCACGCGAAATACCGCTTTGACATCTTCATTTACTTGCCATTAGTTGTCTTCTGCATAATTTACTTAGCATTCGTTTGCTTATTATATTTAATCGATAAAATTATTTAATCGATATCCGTGAAAAACAGAACAATTTCAGAAATAGAAATTTCAATAGAATTAGTTTAAATACAGAATAATTTTAGACAATACTTTCCATTGTGTTCCATTTTTTTAAATTCTTATTGATTAATTCTGATTTTATTTATTTCTTAAAGGATTATTTTCTAGAAATTTTTTCCATTTTTTTCTGTTCTATTAAACTCGATTCTTTTCCAAGACAATCATGAGCAATTTTTGAAAGGTTCTCCATTGTCCCTATCGAAAGGAACACTCGTCGGTCGCGCAGGATACCGTGGGGCACGACACGACGAGAGATGGTGCGCGCCATTTGTACGAGGGGAGGACAGAGGAAGTAGAGAAAAAAGAGAGATAGTGTACCCCAGGGAGATGGGGAGTAGCCCGCCGAGAGCGAGAAGGTGAAAGAGACAGAGCGAGGGGCCAGGCAGCGAGAGAGAGGGAGAGCTCTGTGGGACTCGCGTGAGGGCGAGCGGGACCGAGCGAGCGAGAGACAAAAGGGAGGGAACGGATAAGAGGAAGCGTGGGCACTCAGGTGTGACTCTCCCGCGGGTTCTCCTGCGCCTCTCCTTGCCAGCAGCAACAGATACGCGGACCTTGGTCTCTCCCCGTACGCGTCCGGAAGTGCTCTTTATCTCTGTCGGTCTGTCCCCTTCGCCCGTACGTATTCCCGCCCGCGCGCGCACGCACATACGCACACACGCACGCACGCACGCACGCACGCAGATCTGTCGCCCGCGCGCACGTAGTAACGTAACTCACAAAATCGCTGAACCGTTTTCACTCCTTGTTCTCGCATGCCCTTTGCCAACCTTCTTAATAAATTACTTCGTAACTATATTTGATAATTGCTCTTTGTTCGTTAAGTTAATTCTTTAATTCATGAGACAATATGTGCATCAAAATGTCGTCAACTCTATGTATCATTTGGACTTTGCAAGTTTAATCGCGGCAAGTTAATCATGACTTTCTTTTTGTCTTTTGTCCGCGGCGCATTTTCTTAGCATGCGTTCGGCTTCCTTAATAGAAAAACGCTAAATTTTTGCTAGATCGAGAATAGGATGAAGCACAAAGAATTCTTTTATCGTAAATTTTATATGTTAAAAATCGTATCAAATTTTTTCGAAATTAAATATAATTCACATTATATAACAGATTCCATGGATCTGTAGATATAAGACGATGCGTATTATTATAAAATAGATATTTATTTGATAAGAAATGACAATAAAATAATAATTTTATCTTTTAGCATATGTAACTTTTAATAAATAATTGCTAGATTTAGTACTTTAATAAATTAATGCTGCAAACTTTAATAAATTAATAACGTTAATAAATGTAAAATATTCAAAATATTTGATGATGATATCAAAAAATCAAATCTATATCGACTTTATTAGAATTTCTATCAACTCTATGAAAAAACAAAAAATGTATATTTATTTTATAAATAAATTTATAAAATAAATATATTTATATACGTATGTATTTAAAAAATATGAATATTTTGCTTCATCTGCTTCTATGATTCAGCGCGTTTTCTTTATCTCGATAGATTATCAAAAAATAATTATTTATCAAGGGTTTGTCGTTCCGTGATATCAGATAATCGACGTGCTACCCTTTATTTTGTACCCCGGACATCGACTCAACGAAATTTCCTGACTCAGATAATCGACGCGACGGTTAACGGCGGGTGTGCGTAGCAGGTGCGTATATAGTATATACCAATACCGAGATAATGTATGATGCGCGATATGGATATATCTAGTCACAAACGGCTTTGCAATATTCAAGAGAACAAAAAGTATTAAAACTAACAACTTTCGATTTTCATCAAATATATGTATTTCATCTTATATATGTCAAATATTCGCATATTTTTTCGTAAAATTATTATTTATTCAAGCGGTAGAGTCTGTATCTTAAAATGCCGTAGAAATTACAAAAGTGAGCGAATTTACTAGAATATTTATAATTTCATTCAACGCCTAAATTTGCTCACATTTGTAATTTTTACTTCGTTTCAAGATACAAAATTGGTCCCCTTAAAAAAATATTGAAAAAAAAACAAAACATTTGATATATTTTTTAAGAGTATATAACGTAAATTAATAGAAAGTTTCAACGAGCGAAGCTATATACAGATTCAAATATAAGTGAAAGAAAAGAAAACTTTGGAAAACAAGATGTGAGAATATAAAGACAAGGGAGAGAAAGAATTATGAAGATAGATAAGGTGAATAGGCAAAGGAATAATATAATGTAACTATAATCATGATCCAACGAGAAGGAACATCATGGTAATATCCATCCATGTAATTTTGAGAAACATTTCCGTTCATTCTCTTTTATGTGTAAAATGTAAGTACATAAAAAAAAAGATGGCATCATCTTGTTTATGGATCTCCTTGATGATGCAGGATAAAAAAAACGAAAGAAGAAAAAAAATATCACGAGAGCGAAATGAGTGGTACGGCAAAATAGTCACTTCCCCGGCCAGCGCTAATCGGATGAAGAGATCAACATGCTGGACAAGCTTCCCGGCTTTATATGACTAGCTAGCTCTGCTAGTCATATAACGCACAATACCAAAGCGCTTAATTTAATTGTTTAAATACCAACTCTTATGGTTCACAATCATTTGCGCGTAAAAGAAGCTGCGTGCTATGCTAACAATTAGTTATTGAAAATTTGGAAAGAAAGAGCAAATCTTCTAGTTGATTATTTAATACTCAGCGATATTATTTACAGATACACCGCACACTTTGTATTTTGCAAAATAATTTTGCGAAATTACGCGAATAATAATGTATTGCATTTTTTTTAAATTTTTTGATGTATTTATTTTGTAATGTATTTATATCACGACGCTATATGACTCTTTTTATGACTCTAATCATATAGCTAAAGACAATCTGGATTATATTTAGAATATTTAACTTGACGCAAATTGTGTTTTGCAAAATAATAATACGTCATAATTATTCGCTCAATAGATTAATTTCCAAAAGGAAAATGACGTAATAATCGGTTGGTGCAAATTATACTTCTTTCTCTCTATGCCAGGGCACATAATATATCTCCACGCATAAGATTAAATAAAACGAGTTGCTAAATTGTTGCATTCCTTCTCGGTAAACCACGATTACATCTCCAACGTTACCACGACCAAGAAATGAGGGCGGATCGCGCGAGAGACGAGGGGACTAAAATAATTACGGGAAACCGAGGTTTAGAGAGCACCGAAGAGGAAAGGGAGCAAGAGAAGAGACGCGAGAGAAGAACGAGGGGCAGCACGCAGCGAAGGAGAGACGAGAAGAGATTCCGGAGAAGCAATGCTAATTCCTGGCTCGGAGCCTCCGAGAGGTTTCTCACCTTCTACGGTTTCCCTCCTCCAGTCTATGTGAGGGCCACTCGTCCAACGCTCTCATCGGGGATGACTTTGCTTGGCACGGCGTCGACTAATCTGACTTTGAACGCGACTGCTTGATTTTTCAATCATGTGATCTCGTATATTTTTATTATTTATTTAAAAAATTATATTTATTCAATTTAACATTATGTTCTCATTTTTAGAAAAGTGTATCTCTACACGATACGATATATTAAAAAATTAATACAATACTGTAGAATATAGTTTGTACATATTTATAAATATATTAATTTAAGTTTAAATTAAATTTTATTTATGAAAATTTTGCAGAAATATTTTTAAGTTGTCTCTGATACTAATATAAGAAAGGATTATAAATTTTAATTCAATTAATATTAATCATGTTCATAGTTTGTTTTTTAATTGATTAATGAATATCATTCATTTTACAATTAACATAAATTAGTTTCATTTAATTTATCATTAATCAAACATGTATGTAGATATACAATACATACCATTTACAAAAAAATATGACACCTAGTGGAATTTCTGGTGAAATATACAATCTGTTAAAGCTGTCAAATTTAATCTAATTTAAGTCGCCACTGTTCAATATACTCAATATATTATTATTTTATATTAAAATTACAAATTTAATTATTATTTTAATATAAAATACATAAAGTAGGAACAGTAACGGCTTAAATTAGATTAAATTTGACACTATAGATTTAACAGTGAAATCTTAACTAAATAGATATTATTAAAGTTTGGCGTAAAATTTTGCATAATTTGTCTCTCTCTCTCTCTCTNNTCTACTACTTACTACTACTACTACTTACGTACTACGTTACGTACTACTTACTACTACTACGTACTACTACTACTACTACTACGTACGTACTAACG
>NW_012130116.1:573492-613653 GCF_000143395.1 Atta cephalotes | reverse complement strand
TTAAGTTAGTTAGTTAAGTTAGTTACTATACTTCTTCTCTCTCTCTCTCTCTCTCTCTCTCTCTCTCTCTCTCTCTCTCTCTCTCTCTCTCTAAGTTAATTTTTTTTATACTTCACCTACATTTTTATATATCTATTATTAAAAAAAATTCTATACAAGTGTGAAAATCATACATTATATGTATAATATATAAGAATCAACAAGTATAATACTGTCAGATATAAATGAATCTATATAAATGAATTAAAAAAGAGACATACTTGCAATTTTCTTAAATTTATAAAGATTTTATTTTATGCTTATATTATTTCAATAGATATAATTTTTTTTACGAATATTATTATTGAAAATTATTGTCTTTTTGATTGCCTTTTTTTTGTTTCACATAAAGCGACTACTATAAGAGAAATCCTATATGTATGTTCAATAATAATTAAATTACACGAAAATCTCTGTAAAAAGATTAATACAATATTCGTAAATTTTTATCTTTAGCGATTTGTCATTTAACGAACAGTTACGATCGCAATGCGAGAAATGCTACATTCATCCACCTTGGTGAAGCAGAACGACCGTTACATCGTAAAGCCCAGAAATTTACATAAGTGTAGAAGCATATAAGCGTCTTGACTAATGAAATACTCAAAATAAATTCTGCGCAACAATATGGTGGCTCGTGCCGAGCGTCTCATCGGACAAAGCACTTGTATGCTATGCCTTACTGTTATGCCAATTTGTGTGCTACGGTTTTAAGTTCTGCCAGCCAAGTTCTCTTCTGCATCAACGATCAAAGAAAGAAAACCATGCATGAGCGTCTTTAATATACCCCTCAATCGCGATCGTTCGGAAAGTTGTTGCGTATTTCTCGATAAAAGCACTTCCCGAACGTTCGAGTGAAATGTACTCATTTAGAACGGATTGCACCAGTCGTCAATTAACGTTAATCGTGGTTAATTTTCCTTATATACGTTACATGCATACAGCTAGATCCATGATCTAATAGGGGATTTTAGGAGTAGTTAATCGGAGAATAATTAAAGCTAATTAACAGATAAAGATAAAAATTCTCAAGTTTAATCATTGAGTGTGCTACTTTCATGATTTTTAAACATTTAATTAATTCTTTTAGCTAAACATTAATAAGATTATATTTTTAATCTAATATATTTATATAATTAGTTATAATTGACTAATAATATAATATTATTATCTATTTTTTTATTACGCGTAAATGAATATTAATTTGTCCCAAAATAATTGTCCAAAGATTTTCTAGAATCTATTGAAATTGAGGAGATGACTTAAAGATGGATCATAATTTAGTGTTGTTCATGATTGACGGAGAGAATCGATACCGTAATGTTCAGGTACTAACCGGAAGTAAGATCCACGTGTATCATGCATCGCGAAGCTGTCAGAGAGAAGGAGAAAGGAGACAAGGGACGGCTTTATACTTTCTTAGCAAGCAATTCAATAAATCGATCACGTAAAAGAAACGTATACGTAATGGTTTTTTTGCATATTCATGCACGGACATTAGTTTAAACAAATTCATTGGCATTCTTTGATTTGACCTATTTTGCGCGTTAGCGTTACGTTATAAGTATTAGAAAAGTAAAAGACATAAAAGCGATTTTTTTTTAATAAAATAACAATTACCAAATTAAACTCGATTTATCAAAACATTAAAGATCTCTATGTAAATTTTTCTTCAAACTAATTAAATTGTTTAATTAAATTTTATGCATGAAAAGCATGACGTTATTCTTCGGATTATGTACGCAGTTTTTAATGTAATGTTTAATTGAATTAATACAGGACAAGGATGAAGACAATAGTTGCGTTCAACAGAGAAAACTAATCAGTTAGCGTTTAGTGATTCTTCAATATGATTGTTTTTGCCTTTAGTTTTTTGCTGAAACTAACTAATTTGTTTTTCTGCTGAATGTAATCAATGAGTCAACTTTTCTATAAAAATGATTTCTCATTTTTACATCTGAAAAAATATCTTTCGTAACGCACCAATCTATACTAGACAAATCGATTTGATCAGAGATTTCGCATATTATCTCTTCAGCGAAAAGTAATTTTGGACCCGTTACAAATCATTACAAGACATTTTCTTCCACCATCACTCGTGATTCCCTTTTTCCGATGAGAAAGCTCAATAAAAAGTACCGGGTGGCGGACACGATCTCACCGCATCTAAAATCACTCGGCGGTCCTCGTGATTGTATTAATTCACTTGACGGAATACAGAATACGGGACGCAGGGTGTATACAGATGCCTCGGGAGTTCGCGTGTAGATGTATTGTCTTCTCGGCTCCTTTCTCGCATTAGCATAAGAATTCAGCGTGTGCCTGATGCGCCTATCAATCGGATTCCCCCTCTTTGTCCCCCTCCTCCTCTCCCTCCCTGCTGATAAATCAAGACTTAAATCTTGCACCATGATCAACCGGCAGTCCGAATGTCGAAACGTCGTCATCATCGATCGAAATCTGAAACACGTTGGCCCGTAAAACCGACAACTTTGGCCTCAAATGGCCGACACCTCGGAAAGTACAACGGCATTGCGACACGCGAGGATTGATCTTATCACGGTTGGGACTCTTAATGATCGCATTAACCGCGACGAAATTTTACAGGAATTGAATATCAGCGACAAAAAGATCGGAAGATGTACGCAGAAAGTTTATTTATTTGTAACTTCATTAAAAAGTAACGCACCGCTCGCGATAATTTCAAATATTTTTCAACTATAAAATATTATATAGAATTTTAAAAGTGGCTTTAACTTGAAAAATTTGCCGTGCTTTTTATTTATATTTTACTATTTATTCGTGTTATTTTTATTTCCATCTATTTTTTTACTACTTTTTTTAGACAGAAAGCGTATAATATAATAAATACAATATATTGAGAGCATCGTAAAATAAATCTTTGTAAAAACATTACATACGAGACGTAAATATTTATAAAAAGAACAGTTTTACTAAAAAGTCAAAATTTAGTTAAATCTGAAAATAATTTTGTTGGATCATCGAATAATTAAGTAGAACGTACACTTAAACGTTGATGACAATATTTTTATATTTCCATAATCAGTTTAAGTGTACGTCCTATATAATTATTTTGATGATCTAAATACAATTATTTTCAGATTTCTCTCCAGCTAAATTTTTAGATTATAGATATTTCAGCAAAACTGTTCTTTCGTGCGGCAAAGAAATATTACTCAAGCCATAAATTGGCCATCATAAATTTTTCAGAACAGTATAATAATTCTCAAGTTCTTTGTTGCACGAAGCGTTCACGTGACACGTTCTTGTCCAAATTAAGAGTCGAGGCTTAAGAATCGAGGGGTCGAATCATTTCGGCGTGCCGAATGCGCGTCGCGAAGTCGAAGTGAGGAACGAAAAGATCGACGATCCGGTGGCTCCAGTCCCAAGAACAGAAATTGTTACGTGCTCGCTCCGGCAGCGTGATTCGAATGCTCATGCGAGTGGCGATCGGCCGCGGTCATCCAGAGCCGAGAGGAGAGACTCACGAGAGTCCCGTAGCGTTACTCAAGCGCAGAGGAGCTTTCTTCGACGGACACGACGGACACGACGTGCACACGCACGTACGTACACGCACGCGTGAGCAGTGCCGTAGCCGTGATGAAAAAACGGTGAAAAGTATCTCGAACAATATTATATATTATTACAAATCTGTTGTACATAAATTATGTATATAAATTAATAATATTACAATGACATAGAGACATAACGATAATAATAATAATAAAAAAAAATATATGAGAAATGCAGATAATTTATCTCGCTCGCGTTACATTGAGAGTTCTCGTCTCATTGAGAATTTTGTTAGTAAATCGTTTATTGCATCATAAAATGGTGATTACTTATATTTTGATATGAATTATAATCCATATTTATATAATGATCTTATATTCAAGGTTGTCTTAAGTATGTCTCGAGATGATGTACGATCAATTCATTGGATGAAGTTTCTTAAGATTGTTTATAATCAGACTTAAAATGATCTAAGCACTAAAGTGAAGCACAAACAATATGAATATAGCCATATGAGCTTTATATTTTTTCACGGAGACTCACAGAGTCTCTTCAAGTCCACATGCAAGGCAAAAGAAGATAATCTCGTGTTCGGGGCGCGAAAGTGGCTAATCACGTCGCTACGCACGTCAAAAGGCGATTGTCCGTCCACGCGGAAGCAGAGAGCCCACGACGGCTCTCCTCTGCATCTATCCCTCGATCACCTCTCGCTCGCAGGACACGTACTCGTCGTGTCCCCGTACACGTCCTCGCGCATACGATGATACGACGCGCGCGGTATGTACTGCGATGTGTGTACGCATGTGTGTCGTCTGCTTCTACTCGTCGCAAACGCGTACGGTGCGTGATGCCGAAACAGCCGACCGAGATGTCGGACGGGAATCTGCGCGCCAGCGATATCGAGGGCAGGCTTTCGCAAGGAATTTAAAGAGCAGATCGATCGTAATCTTCGACACACCCTAAGTCTTCTCGATCGAACACGCCCGCTTTCGATTCCGAAGTTGCTTCCAGGTTCGTTCTGGAACTTCTTAAATTGCTCGGATCGCATAGGCAAAATACTATCAGTAATATATAATCGATGTGACATTAAAGAGTGGTTTGTCTTCACTCTTACTATGATTTCTCAATAAAAATTGCATATTTCGTTTAATCTGTATTTTGTTTCAATTAAGAAAAATTAATAATAATAATGAAATTAAAAGATTTTTAACATTAATTTATAAAACTGTTATTCTTGTTTGTTTACGAAGCTTTTAAGAATTAACATATCGAATAATATTTTTTTAATTCATTATTCAACAAATTTGGATCTTACAATTTTTTATTTTTTATAACTTTTTATATTTCTTTATGCTTATTTTATTCCATTTGCTGTCATATGAAAAGAGAGAAGTTACAATAGAGATATTCTGTCATATCGCAAAATGAACGATCATAAATTATGTATCCAGTTATCGATCATCGTGTTATTTTTGTTTCTCCTATTTGAAGCTAATAATTCACTTATAAAATGATTATATAATTATATAATTAAATTTACATATTTTTAATACGATTTATATGATCTTGACAAACAATGTTCTATAACATAAATGGAGCTTCACGAGTACGTGCTATTTATCGTGAGGTATTATACGCTGAATACGCTAAAACTTATGACGATGTCCTTTCGCTTAATGCATGGGTATTTAATGCGTTCTACTCACCAAACAGGTAGACGCTTTTATGAATGCGACTGGCATTGCCCATGGATGAGATCGCCGAATATGGATGGCAGCCGAAGATAACCGGGAGCGATGAGACTGCTTAGCGAATAAGGACGTGACGTAGACACAGCTTGACCTATAAGGCAAACGGATCTGCTGTTAATAGTCAATATGCATTAGACAAACAATGAGCGGATCTTCGGGCCGCACACGATGTCGTCTGTCTTTTCTTCTACGTAGAGATTTTAAGCAGCAAAAGCTTTTAAGTGTTATTCGAAATTGCTTGATATAATTATCATATGTATATGTATCGTTTATTTTATAAATCTCAATACTAAATAAAATAAGATATCAAATAAAACCAGACAGAAATACGACTCTTTTAAGTTTTAATTTTAAAGAAGATGGAGATAAGAATTATAAATGAAATTCGAATATAATATGCAATATGTAAAAAAGTGAAAGTGAGAAAGTAAGTAGTTTATTTGTTACAATATATTACATTTATTTTATTTATTACACACACAATATATTACATTTTCGTATAAATAAAAAATATGATATTTTTATTTTAGAAACTCGAACGTATATAAAATATAATAAATGTAAATCAAGAAGAAATATGTAGAAAAAACATAAAAAAATATGGCTGAAGCTAGATAATTATTGTTTGCTCTGTCTTTTGTTTGTGTCATTAAACTTTCGGACAAATTATGGATGATACATGTATAATGATCTATAACCAATCAAATAGCTAACATTAAGCAATCAATGCAATAATAACTAAAGAAATTTTTGAGAAATTTAACAAAAAATTTAAATTAATCATGATTCTCAATTCGAGAATATCGAGTTCAGACACAAAAATTAAAGATGAAATAAGAAATTCCAAGGTAAATATATATGTATAATTGGTTTTCCATTAATTCTTATTAAATAAGTGACCAATTCTTTCAGTTCTAGTTCTAGTTTCACTTGATAGTTAAAAATAATAATTCACCAATTTATTATTATTTTCCCAAAATTTTTACATTTTGTTATTCAACTAAAATTATAATTAAGACAGTTATTATAGAATACAAAAATAATCTACATTTTTGACATTTAGTTTAAATAATTAATTAATTGTTGATTATTGATTGGTTAACAGTTAAAATACGTATTTCTTATTCTTTATATTTATTTCAGATCAAGATGCTATACTTAGGCATAATGTATTTTGCTACTAATTGTTTAAGCTCAATCGCTCTGGAAGCTGGTTCTCGCAATTTACTTCGCTCTATTTCAACAAGACCTGCGGTTTTTAATAATATATTCCGCCGAAATTATAGTAACTAAGCTTCAGTCTGACAAGATTAATTAACATGAGCATGAAATAACAATGCTTAGAAAATAATTTCTTGTTAAACGCAGATTTGAGGATTAAGATAATGATAGGAGACCTGCTTGCAGCATTGATATCTACAACAATGCTAACAATTGGCGACATATATGGAATTCCATATCTTTATTTGCCATGGCTTGTCAATACTATTGAAGGGATGATTTTTCACGAAGGGCCAGCTCTTTTCGGATTGGCATACACTGTGTTACCCAATGCAAACTTGCCTACTGGATTATTTATGTTTATAACACTACTTTTGTATGGTAAGACATTTAAAATGATATAATTAAGATTAAAGATAAGCTTTATTCATAAATTTGACAAGAAGTCAGTTCCAATTTATAAATGCTTCATAAAATCTAAAAATTTGATTGAAATGTGCGCTTTTGATATCGAGATTCATTTTTATGACATTATAAAACATAAATATATTACTAATATTAATGCAACATTATACTTTTTAAGAGAAAGTATAAAATACTACGTTCAAATTTTTTTCCATTGTTTGTGATAGTACAAAAGTTTAGATTGGCGAATATTTAAAAAATAATTTACTAATCTGAATTTACAATTTATAATTAAATTGAACAATTCATAACTGTAATTTTATTTTCCAGTGGAAGAGTTGTGCATCTGGAAAGACGTTCTCATGAATTTCGAACGCTGCTGGACAAGATATAATAAAAATAATAAATTGAAAAAGGATATAAAATCGATAAGGATAGCAAATAAAAAATTATGCAACAAAGCTAAAGAAAATCTTAATGAAAATACAATTTCCCCAAAATCAATGATAAAACAACAAAATTCTTCTGCAACTCATTTCCATGTATCTGAAATTGATGATATTATTAAGCCTATTGAAAAAACTATAGAAAATATATATAATACATCGATTAAAAATCGTCGTAGCAAAAGTCTGTTTACAGAAGTGACTGGTTAGATAGAAACTCATTTAAATAAATAAAAGATTTAGATCAATTACAATTTTTTTCTCAATCTGGAAATTATATTGAATTCAAATATAAAAATTAAAGATAACAATCATAAAATTAAAAAAATAATAATAAAATATATCGAAATGAATGTAAAATTAATTTAATAATACTTTAATATTGTTACGATTAAATTTTTTCCTTCGTTCGACTTTTGTGACGAAATAATAACTGCTGTAAAATATAAAAATTAAAAAATTAATAAATAATTAAAAAGAAGTAGAATAGTGCTCTAATAGCGTAAATAGATTCATGTTTTATATAAATAGCATATTTTATAAATCATTTATTGTTTAACTTGAAGTTTGATTTTTCTGATATAAAGGTCGCAATCTGTTGAAATTTTATTGAGATATACAGGTGAATATTAAATTAATTTTAATTCCTTTCGCTCAACTTTTATAACAAACTAATAATAACTGCTATATAAAATATAAAAGTTAAAAATATAATAAATAAGTAAGAAGAAGAATATTAGTGCTGCAATTAAGCACAATTAAACTCATATTTTACATCCCAGCAATTGATGGTAATCTCTTTTTCTTTTCAGCTGAACTTCCTGTTCATCTTTCCTTTTTTCTCTCCAACGTGGAAGTTCAGTTTGAACAGATCAAATATCAGTTTGCTGTACATATAGCCATCAGTTAGTTTTACAAATATGATTGCTTAAATTAGTTTGAAGTCCGATTTGTCTGATATAAAGAAATCGCATTTCATTATATTACATTAATTATATTAAAATTGTATTAAATAATATTATATATAATTTATATTATATAATATAATTATATAATATATTATATAATTATATTATATATAAAATTTCATTAAAATTTTATTAAAATATATCATTTTTTACTTCACAAAATATAATCATTACTTATTAAGGATACAAATCCCAAAATATACTGTAATATACTACAATGTGAAAATGTGCGGCTAAGCAAATTTTTACATTTATTTCTTTCTTTTTTCAGTATTGCATTCTATTCAGTATTGTATTTTATTTTATGATGTTTGCATTGTTTTATTGCATTGTATTTTATTATATCATTTTTCTTTTATAATTCTTCAGCATTTTCTTATAATAATTAAAAAATATGAAATATTAAAATATAAAATATGAAATATGAAATTTTACAAAATGCATACAAAGCAACGGTCTCTACTCGCATATGCTATTTCCTATGTCAATAATATCACAGAAAGTGACTCGATAACTCAACAAAAGGAAAAATAGAGTAAAGAGATAATTGTTACAACATACCGATGAATCGTTGCAACAACGGTTCGTCCAATGATTCACATATGGCACTCCCGATATCCGATAAACAATTCGTACATCACGATTAGAGTTAAACCTTACTCGGAAGGTTCTAGATTTACACGTTTTCGATAGAGACTTTGCTTTCAGACATAATTAAAAAATTATTTTGAATACTGCTTTTGGGAGTTGTTAAGAAAAAGGTTGGGAATCTTGATAGTTTCAACGCCCACCTGAGGACGGCAACGTTGGCGCTGAGCGACAACGCGTACGATGGACAAACGATCGATGTTAATCAATGTTGCGAGCGCGAATATTAATTAACGTATCGTCATGACTCGACTTCCGTTTGTCGGCACGCGCCAGATCGTGGTGTGTGTGTTTTTTTTTATATTATTTACGAGATACCGAAACCAAACGCAGAATGATTTCGCTTCGCGACTCCAAACCGAGAATTCGCCGCGAGAACATCCGCGCATGCGCGTGCACTTCTCTATTAAGGCGCGTTCAAAAATACTACCCGAATATCTCCGAACATCATTTTTATTGTTATTTAACATTCAATTTAACAATGAATGAAATGATCCTCGAAAACACTCGAATAATATTTTCGAATGCCGAGCTTTATTCTTTATTGCAATAAATTATCCGATCCATTTAATAATAGACCGTTCGTATAATAGCGACAGTATTATGTTTAAACATAATTTTATACAGTTATATTATAATATTTAATTATATTATAATTTTTATTTATTGCACAATTTATTTTTAATACGAAGATAAAGACATGAATTGAATTTCAAACCAGCTACGCTTGACATGAAATCAACTGATGCATTTGCGCATGCGCATGGTATATTTAAGAGACCGTGAAATATAAAAAAAATTTAGAAAAAATCATAGCGTATAAAAAAAGTAAATCAAGGGATCATTTATATATTTTGGGTTCGAATATGTCTTGAAATAAATTAAAAATTACAACAGTGAGCAAAATTACTAAAATATTTATAATTTCTAGTGAATTTTTTTTTCACTTTTATAATTTTTATGTTTCGATTGTATATTTTAAAATGAAATGGAAATTATGAAAGTGAGCAAACTCACTGAATAATGACCAATAAAATTGTAAATATTCTAGTAAATTTTCTCACTTTTGTAATTTTTATTTTTTTAAGATACATAACCGATTTCCTGTATGGTAAGCTAATTATAATTGCATGTGCTTATCATACATTTAAACTATTAAAATATAAAATTAAAGTAAAAAATATTGAAAGATAAAAAATATATACTATTTGAATTAAAACCTACGAGATTTATTTTGCGTATTTTTAAATAAGACTAAGGATAGTAAAATATACTCTTTGATAATTTTAATATGTTTTATTACAATATTATTTATGTATTATATTTATATGTATTATATCTATATCTATGTAAACTCTGTATTAAATTTATCGACAGTTGTGTTTATCGATTATATTTCGAGATTCATTTCTATTTAGCTTCTAAGATGGCGTATGTGTAACCTCATCTTACTACGGTCACTACTCATTCCATCACTTTTTCCACGCATTTTCCGTACTGTACTGTTCAGTATTGTTTTTAGGTTATTTTATATTGAGAATTATTTTATATATTTCCTGATGAAATTATATCATAAATATATAATACTTGAATTTTGAAATTATATATCGCGCGTTTCAACTAATTACTCCAATGGATGTGAAAACTATATTCTCATGATACAACGCTTTTTCTTCATGCCTAGCTATTTAGGTTAGTACAATTTTTCAAAACATTAATTTTTTATTTTTAATGATTAAAAATTATATCTTTTCGAAATTTTAAACATAATGATCTATTCGTTGTATTCTATTTTATAAGTATTTCAATGAAATGCAATATAGATCCTGTCAAATCTTATTTATTCAATAGCAGTTCTTGTCAAAATGTGATTTGTTTATTTTCAGGAGATATTTTACTGAGATCCGGCTAAATATATCAAAAGAGAAATGTCAGACGATTCAAGCTTGTATAGATTAGAGGGATCTATAGGAAATGAAGGGGGTGGTCTGGTCATACGTAAGAAAACATCGGATCATACTTTCAAGAAACCTTCTATATTAGGTCTTGACAAGCTTGCAGAACGAAAAAGAAGAGAGCAATCGCAGGAGCCTACCAGCTCTAAGTCTAACAAATCCGAAGGAAAGGACAGAAGATATCGATCTTATGAAGAAGAAACTCCTACTCATACTGGAGGTGTCAATTCTGAAGCGCAACAAAGATTAGAGTCAAGACTCAAGCGTCAGCGATTAAGTGCAGATGATAGAAACTCTAAAAATTCATATAAAAGTCGCGAGAGAGACAGAGACAGGCGAAGGGATCGAGATAGGGAAAGTCGAGGCAGAGATAGTAGTATAAGACAAACGCCTCTTAGATTCAGGGATGAACCCCAAACGCCGAAATTTCGGACGAAAGATCCGACTTCTAAGAGCAATTGGGACGACGACGAGGACGAAGAGCCAAAACGATCCAGCTGGGATCATCCGACACCGAATCTGTACACTAACAGAGATAGTCGCGATAGTGTCAGAAGCGAATTTACTCCTTCCTATAAATACAACTCATGGAACAAAGATTTTAAGAGTTCCGGTACCACTCCGATGATAGACGGAGAGGAGAAGGAAATGTGGGAAGAGGAACAGCAACGACTAGACAGAGAATGGTATGCATTAGACGATGGAGAGAATAACGCTTTCGCTAATGTGTCCGAAGAATATACGCGGAAGAAGGAAATGGAGTTGGAGGCCAGGAGACAGAAACGCCTTTCTGCTCAGCAAAGACAAATAAATAAGGACAATGAATTGTGGGAGCGTAACCGTATGTTAACGTCTGGAGTTGTGAGCTCGTTAGATCATGACGACGATCCTGATGACGAAGGAGAGGCAAGAGTTCACTTGCTGGTTCATAACGTAGTCCCGCCGTTTTTGGATGGACGTATCGTGTTCACGAAGCAACCGGAACCGGTTGTACCTGTGCGTGATCCCACTTCTGACATGGCTCTGGTAGCAAGGAAAGGTTCGGCACTAGTCAAAGCATACCGTGAGCAAAAGGAAAGGCGTAGAGCTCAAAAAAAGCATTGGGAACTGGCAGGAACACACATCGGTAATATTATGGGTGTACACGATCGGCGTAAAGACGATAAAGAGCATGCAGGGCAAGAAACAGATTTTAAAGCTGGGCAAAAATATGCCCGACACATAGGGTCGGGCGAAGTAACGGGGGAAGCTAAGTACAAATCTATACAGCATCAAAGGAGGAGTCTTCCTGTATTCGCAGTACGTCAAGAACTGCTTAATGTTATCAGGGAGAACAGCGTTGTTGTAATAGTAGGCGAAACTGGTAGCGGCAAAACCACGCAATTAACGCAGTATCTTCACGAGGATGGTTACAGTCGCTACGGTATAATTGGTTGTACTCAGCCAAGACGAGTCGCTGCTATGTCCGTCGCGAAAAGAGTATCCGACGAGATGGCTACTGCTCTAGGCGACAAAGTTGGATATGCAATACGTTTCGAAGATTGTACATCGAAAGATGTGAGTAATAATAATTTAAATATAATTTTAATACCAAATTAGTGTAACTTTAGCCTAAAGTTTGATAATGTCCAAACAGCATGTTTTAAAACGTCTTATGTTTGGACATCAGCATATTTTTTATTTGAATCAAAGTTATAAATTTTATCTTCATTATATATTTTGTCATAAAATTTCTATATATTTTGACGCATAATATATAAATTTTATTTTTACAGACGGTCATTAAGTATATGACCGATGGTATTTTACTGAGAGAAAGTTTGAGAGAAGGAGATCTGGATCGTTACAGCGTGATTATAATGGACGAAGCTCACGAACGATCACTTTCCACCGACGTATTGTTTGGTCTTCTTAGAGAGGTATATAGTTCGCGTTTTTATCTTATTATTTCAACATCATCAACATTTATCATATTATACAGTCTTCTTAATTTAGAAATGTTTATAGGTTGTCGCTAGACGGCATGATCTAAAGTTAATCGTCACTTCCGCAACAATGGATTGCAGCAAATTCTCCGCTTTCTTCGGTAACGCGGCAACATTCCAAATACCTGGACGTACGTTCCCCGTCGAAGTACTGCACGCGAAGAATCCAGTCGAAGATTACGTGGACGCGGCTGTAAAACAAGTTTTGCAAATTCATTTGCAGCCCAAAAGCGGTGACGTATTGGTCTTTATGCCCGGTCAAGAGGACATCGAAGTCACTTGCGAAGCTCTGAAAGAACGCTTAGCTGAAATCGAATCGGCTCCGCCACTTTCTATACTGCCCATTTATTCCCAACTGCCATCGGACTTGCAGGCAAAGATCTTTCAACGATCCGAGGGAGGTCTACGTAAATGTGTCGTTGCGACCAATATAGCGGAAACGTCGCTGACGGTCGATGGAATTGTTTTCGTTGTTGATTCAGGATACTGTAAATTAAAAGTGTACAATCCTCGAATAGGTATGGACGCTCTGCAGGTATATCCTGTGTCCAGAGCCAATGCCGATCAAAGGCAGGGCAGAGCTGGTCGTACCGGTCCTGGTCAATGCTACAGATTGTACACGCGACGACAATACTTGGATGAATTATTACTAACAGGAGTTCCCGAGATACAACGTACCAATTTAGCTAATACAGTATTACTACTGAAATCATTAGGAGTTCAAGACTTATTGGCGTTTCATTTCATGGATCCACCACCACAAGATAATATATTGAATTCATTGTATCAATTGTGGATCTTGGGGGCGCTTGATCATACCGGACGCTTGACCCCACTAGGACGACAAATGGCAGAGTTTCCCTTGGATCCACCGCAATGCCAAATGCTCATAGTTGCTTCTCAACTTGGCTGTACTGCGGATATCCTTATTATCGTTTCAATGCTGTCGGTTCCATCGATCTTCTACCGACCAAAAGGTCGCGAAGAAGATTCAGATTCAGCACGCGAGAAGTTTCAGGTACCAGAATCAGATCATTTGACATATTTAAATGTATACAATCAGTGGAAGGCAAACGGTTATTCGAGTTCCTGGTGTAACGACCATTTTATACACGCGAAGGCTATGCGCAAGGTGCGGGAGGTACGATCGCAGCTCGAGGAAATTCTGAAGCAACAGAAGATGGATGTCGTTAGTTGCGGCACTGACTGGGATATCGTACGAAAATGTATCTGCTCTGCCTACTTTCATCAGGCAGCGCGTTTGAAAGGCATTGGTGAATACGTCAATTGCCGTACTGGAATGCCTTGTCATCTTCATCCCACTTCCGCGCTGTTCGGCATGGGCTTCACACCTGATTACGTCGTATACCACGAACTCGTGATGACCGCCAAAGAATACATGCAATGTGTCACTGCGGTGGATGGTCACTGGTTGGCTGAATTAGGCCCAATGTTCTTCAGTGTGAAGGAGACTGGTCGAAGTGGCCGTGCGAAACGACGACAAGCAATGCAACACCTCCATGAGATGGAGCATCAAATGAAGGAGGCCGAGGAGGAAATGAAAGCTCGTGCTCAAGAGCAACTTGAGCGAGAACAAGCGTCAGTTCGAAAGAAAGAGATTTTAACCCCTGGTATTAGGGAACCGGGTACTCCTGCCCCGTATCGTAACACGCCCGGAAGATTAGGATTGTAATCAGTTTTTCTACAATGTGTTGAGTTAATCCTATTTAATAGATAAAACATGAATTTCTTAATATAGTTCTGTAGTACAGAAATTATTATTGTATAAAATAATATGATGACAAAAAATAGACATAATTTGATGATTTGACAATTCTTCACTGTGGCTACAGCGTCAGTGATAAAATTTTTAATCTTAATGATCCCTGGATTTCTTTTATTGAATTTCCATCTTTCTTGCAGCACAAACAATACAATAATTACAATGTACATTTACATTATAATCTTTACACACTTTCAGATTAAGTAATAATTTAGTCTGTGACTTCAAAAATAATAAATATAGATAACAATTTAATTTTTTTTAGATAATTATTAATATTGTACAAAGTTTTATGTGTATAAAATATCATTAAATGTGATATGTATAATATCTTTTGTAAATAAAATTATTTTTATTGTAATATTGACAAAATGTTTTTTGTCATACTTACAGCCATTTATTCATGGGCCATTGGTACTTATACATATATATCTAATGGGCCGTTAAAAAGAACATTGGTACATAGTAGTATATACCGATTGATTACATCACTAATGTGCACATTAATAAGTACGTATAAAAAATTTACGTATTAGGTGTGGGAAAAAGTTCGTGGCGTTTTTTTTAATGCCATCTAATGGGAAAAACGCCACAAATTTTTTCCCACACCTAATATGTTTATTAACGTATACATTAATCATACAATCAATAGTATATCAATCTTTTATTTTAACTGTGAATTACGCAGATAAAATAAATTTGTAACCCTGCTGCACTCTTATTAGCAATTTATTCCTTTCCAGTAAGCAGTTTATCATTTTTTTAAACCGATTTTTATCGGATTATTTAACAATTATCGATTACTTAATAATAAATTTATTAATATATAGAATTGTGAAAGAACCAATATATATGTCACAGATTGTCACAAAATATAATTCAATGCTATTCATAAGCATATTATTCCTTAAAATTCTATGAAAATAGTTCATAAAATATACGACGTTGATCCATGCGCGAACCGACAGACTTTTTGCAATATATAATATATAAAATAAATTCATTTTAATGAAAAAAAATGGCACATAACTATAAATAGATAGACCATGTTTTAAATCGATAAAATATCTTCTTTAGTTCTGAAAATTTTAAAAATCACAGAAATATTGTTTTAATTTTTACATTTGTTCCTTGATTTAAAAGAATGTGTTAGTTGTAAGCTGATCAAATGGCAGTGTATTCAAATGACTGCACAGTATTTTTCATAAAAATGAAAGTAGGCTCAGATATTTTAAACAGCATTAAATCATTCATTCATTATTTATAATTGAATTGGGACTAAGAATTATGTACAGAACTCTCAAGTCATTTTTTGAAAATTATGAAAAGTAGACGGATATAATTGTTCTTTGTACAAATATACTGTCGAATAATTTCAGCTCTTTAAATTGCTTAAAAGCCTTAATATGGGCTGAGTGCGAGATTTGAGGGCTCTGCAACTTTGGCGGAGACTCGCTTGTCCACGTTTCATAATGGTGACACATACATCATCATTCTCATCCAATCCTGTGTATAACTCATATTTTTCAAATTCAGTTAGAACCGCGTCTAAATTTTCGACTCTCTCTGACAGTAACACAGCTACTTCTCGCCAAACCTGTAATACAATAAATAATTGCTATAAAAATTATAACATTAAAGTTCATAAATATATATATAAAGTTTCATAAATATATATAAAATTAATATTTTATAAAGCACACAATATAACAAAAATAATTATTTGTTATACCCTCTTCACAGTTCTATACATATAAAACATCGCGATTATCAATATAAAAAATTTACCTTGGTCTCATTGGTCTCATTTATCATATTTGATTCGATTTTTTTATTATATTTCTTCTTATTTTTCTTTTGTGATTGTGCGCGTGGCTCCGATTGTATCGCGTATATACTGCATATAGCACTAATAATCGCTAAAGATTCGCTACAAGTTGAAGCTCTGAGTAAGAAGTTTTTAAAAGATACTGGTATATCTCGTTCAGGAATAGGTAATGTCTGTAAGCAAGGAGTCGTTCGTAGCATTTGTATACAATCCAAGTCCGGACAATGAGAGTGAGAAAGTGATTTTGCAAGGCACGCTATAGTCCTTAATTGCTCAGAATGATAAGCTTCGCGTAATCTTTCTACAGCATCAAATGGAACCAATATTTTGCACGGTCTGGTCCGTTTTCCATCTGTGCCAAATTTTTGTAATATATTCGGTATAGTTTCTTCTGCTAATTCTTTAAGCTCGGCAGATATTTGAGAAAGATAAATAGATGATGATCCGGCACTCGCTGCTAAAATGCGCAATATGGCATTTCTCGCCAAAAGTAATTTTAACATACATATGCGTGTCTCTTCCTGCATTCTCGGATCATCCTCGTTCTGATTAATTGGTTCCCATCCACGAACAACCTATTTAACATTATTATTAAATTTATCACAAATATTAAATCAGAACTTTACATTTCTTCGAATTATATCGCGATTCATACCTCCAAATCACGATTATCTCGCAAAGATGCCAATCTAATCGAATCGAGATGAGGTTGTATGCATGGCATATGCATATGTATATTCAACGTAGAGAACAAAGAAGCAGTACTGTCAGCCCAACACAAATCGAGGAGCATTTTATCTACAGTTGTCATAACAAAATGAAATGAATTTTCTAGGCGTTCCCTTAACTCCACAAAATCTTGAATTTTTATAAAACTTCCATATTTGTACGCAAGTGTTAAGTGATCCGCACTCTACGAAAATAATTATAAAATCTATGAAATAGACACAAAAACTTTATTCATTTTCCTTAAATCTTGTAAGTATACTTGAAAACACATACATCCTTATAGTTGGCTATGAAAAATTTCGCTGTATGATCAAGAGTTGTGGAGGCCAGAGGCAAGTTACCGAGAGGCGCGAGAAGCGGCGCATGAAGATAACCTAGTGAATCTAATTGAAGATGTTTTACATCAAGTGATGTAAATGCATGATCAGCTGCAACCACTAAACCAGCTTCCAAGTAAATACGCACAAGTAAAATTTTGATGTGAAAATTTACAGGACTCGACTGAAGACCATGTTCCAATAATGACATTGCCCTGTAAGTCCATTGTTTTAAAAATGTGCATGTTTTCAAAATGCCATTAGCATTTTTTCATTAATATTAATTCATTTTGTTGTCATATATAATGGAAAAAAATTATATTACCTATAAAGAAAAGACGCATCATTAGTATCAACCCATAATTGATGTAATAAATGCGTAGCTAATAGAATGTATGGATCTGCCGGACAAAAATCAGTTGGCAATCTATCTTGCATTGGACACAATTCATTGCCTTTCTCATACAAATCGCATAATCGCTTTATCAATTGTTCTTGTTTATCTCTATCTGCCAAAGGAGGATGATGGAAGCCACAAATACGCCGTAATTGCTCCAAATGAATATGCCTCTGCATTTGTTGTACTGTAGTTGGAAATTCGTTTGATGCAATACCAATATCTTCCTCAATCTGCAATATGGTAAATAATATTGCATTAAACAATTGCAATAATCATTTTATTAATGTTAATGAAATAAAAAATATATTTGTTAAATGTCTTAATTTGTTTTATATTTAAACTAACATAAATATTACAGTTTAAGATTAATTTTTTATTTTATTTTTATTATATACATTTAAAAAATATATACATATGTATAAAAGTATGTTGGATTCTATTCTTTTTACCTTTTCAAATAATTCGAATTTGGACTTGGGTGTGAGTAGATTTAAATACAATCGTAAATCTCCAACTACACATCCTTTTTCTCCAAATTGAGAAAAATATTGATGCATAAAATTCATAGAAGTCATACTACATTGTAGATCCTCAGTCTGACATCTCTTCAATAATTCTAAGCGGGCCAAGTATGGGGCGCGAATTTTTTTCTCGGACATATTAATAATATGATTGAAAAAATCCAAACATTCTGTCAGACGTTGAAACTTTAAGGCCGCCGAAAGATAATTTTGATAAAAAGCCCAATTGTCGATGCTATGTAATAAACACAATGAGTAGATACAGATATAAAGTTATTTATATCAAAATATTATAAATATTGTATAAAATAATAAAAAAGAATATTAATAAAATTGATCTTACTTCTCTTCAATAAGTGCGCGATATGCGTTAGCAGCTTCAGGAAAACATTCTAGCTTCAATAAACATGTAGCTTTTCGTTGAGGTACATATGAAACATATGAAGCTAAAGGACTAGACAGTACATTTAATATTTCTTCATTTTTGTCTTGCAATTCTAAAATCATCAGATAAAGTTGCACTTCCTGTTCTGCTTCTATCTTTCCCTCTCTCACTAATTTTAGGACCTAATGTATTCATAAAAAAATCATTTTAATCATCTTTATAATATTCATTTATGTACAAACCAGAGAACTCTATAACTGGAAAGCTTACCACTATGAAAACAGCCGAGTCGACAAAGAGCATCTAGTAGGGAATTATATTCTTTGTTTCTTTAAGTACTATGTTCTATTATCTCAATCTTCTCAATGCAAATAACACATGCAAAACTGAGAAAATAATCCTGTATGAACTGTCTCTCTTGACTTTTTCATCGAGAATATCCTCTCTTCCTCCTTGTAAGCTTTTCAGTTTTAGAGTTCATTGATATAAACTAATCCTTTATGATTTCATATGCAATTGCAATGGCAACAGTAAATAACAATCAATGCACTAACCATTCTTTCTGCCAAAGGCAAAATAACTCCTTTCGCTAACTTCTGATCAGCATGAATAGCTTGCATTACTATACTCATAACAGCCCAAAAATAATATGGATTTTTATGAGTCAGTTTATATAAATTAAGAGCAGTTTGTTGTTGTTTTTTATAATCGCCAAGACGAACGTATGACATGAAGAGATGCGTCAGGAGCTCTTCGTTGTTTGGATCAGCCTTAGCAGCGGCTTCGTAAAGCTCGCTGACTTTGTCTGCTGCATACGTAAATTTAAAATTGACATAATTGTCATATAATTAAACTTAAATACGATTTTTATATTCGAAATCAGAAGGTGAGCTAAGAACTTACGTTGATGTATCTCTCTGTAACAGATGCTCATCGCTTGCAAAGTGGAATCCTCACAGGGTACCTCGGAGCGTACTTTATCCATAATGACCTGACACTCATTTTCTTTGCCCATACGCAACAAAGCTAGAGCCTTGAGTACCCTGGCACATTGATTAGTTGGGTGCTTCTTTAGTACCTTGTCTGCCTCCTGTAAGGCCTTTTTATTATTCCCATTATCCAACCAGTCTGAAATCCAAAGAGAAACTTCATACCGGGTGCCATTATATAACCTCGTCACTGGTCCCAAAGTCGTGACCGAACGGTCCAGTGGGAGTGCACAGGACGGACTTGAGGTACGATCATCATCGACACGAATATACATACCGTAAATCGGTCGGAGCCGACGTTCATTCACTGTGTTGTCCACATGGCCCTTGGACGCCATGATACTTTATGCGGTATCATAAAATCAACAAACCAGAGAAACACACGATTTCCAATCACCTCGATGCATCTTCGACGATTACAGATAATTCCGAGTTATCGAGATATTTTTACGATCGTCTTTCACGCACCAGATCAGCTTCGATATGACAGAACACACTATTTCACAAAAATATTTTTAATCTTATCCCTTTCTCCATAGAATCGTGCAAGCGAAAAGAATGACCGGAGCACCGGACCGGCTGCGATGTCTCTACAGTCTCTACTTGGAGAACAGAATAATGAAGTGGAAGGGACATAGCGAACCTGACTGGCTATGCCAATCAGGCATACTTCAATCCGTAACATTTGAAGTCCGTTCGTTTTATATTTGCATTTACACAGATTTCTTGCTTTGGGCGTATTCAGCGGACTCAACAGTTGAGTGAACGTTCGCTGTTATTGGTGTATTCTTTTAAATCATCCAATCAGTATTTTAGATTTAAGAAGAATACATCGATAGCAGCGAGCACTCACTTTGTTGAGCTGCTGAATGCAGCCTTTTTCTCTTTTCAACACCTGTGTATATATTTCGTTTCAAATCTAAAGAACGTAAGTAAAAAGAAAAATGTTGATATTGCAAAAATAAATTCGATTAGAGATTCATATGTCATTTATTATTGGTGAGTGTGTTTTGAAACACACTTAGGGACTCCACACAATAAAAAAAACAGGGAACAAAGAACAAAGAGTAAGAGGCTCCACACAATAAAAGAAACAAGGAATAGAGAATAGAAGAATTTCAATCTATCAGAAATAATTTCTAATAGGTTGAAATTCTTATTCTCTGTTCCCTGTTCCTTTTATTGTGTCCCTAAGAATTTCAAAAATCATGTTTTGTGGAATACACAGTTTCTGATAGGTTGAAATTTTTAAGCAGAAAGCACAGACTCTTGTATAATGCATAACGTATGAGGCATAAAAAAACGAATCAATCCTTTATTTCCTTCCTTTCCGTGAAATAAAGAACTCTGATTGGTTAGGTTCAATTTCTTATGCCTCATGTATCATACGTTATGCAAGAGTCTGTGTTTTCCGTTTTAAGCGGAGAGTTTCTTCGGGTTTTTTTCTTTCAGCTGGGGTTCAATTGTATTAATATAATATAACATAATTTGATAAATGATAAAAGAAATGATAAAAGATCTAGCATTTACTCATTATAACGCGCTTATAATTGATGTTACAAATGGCACAATAATTTGTAAAATAGATGTTAAAAGTTAGTAAAAAAAATTTATTTGGTTTTCTTTACGTATTAGAATATTGACTGTGTATCTTGAAACATGTGAAAGTTACACAACTGAATAAATTTATCGTGTAAATTTGTAAGTAACTAATGAAATTATAAATATTCCAGTGAACTTTTTCACTTTTGTAATTTTAATCTTATTTCAAAATACATAATTAAATCTTTAATTTTTTTAAATAATATTCTAAAAAAAAAGATATTAAACTAAACAATTCTTTTCATATGTATTATTTCGACATGTATTATGTATTAGGATAAAAATTTTTATTTATCTTAATATCTTTAAAATATCTGATTTTAATTATATTGTCCAAATTTAAAAGTAACACGAATATAGGTATTCAAATACAGGGCGGAATTTCTAAACAGGGCGAATTAATCAACGCGCGACTTTCATGTCGTGACTTTATTAGGTGCTCTTTAATGAAATGCTTATGAGTCTACCATCTTACTTAACTCTACTACCTATGTCTATTGTTTGAAACTTCAAACATCTTTTTTTAACATAAATATTACTCGGTCTAATGATATTTTTATAAAATAGTAAAAAATGAATATCTGAAACGAGATAATTGTGCGAAATTATCAGTTTCTATTTCCGGCAGGTGTTAAATTTTTCTCCAAGTTTTATGTATATCTCATAATTTGCTACTATGAATGACGTGAATGATGTTCTGACAAACATATACGATACTTTATTACACTTACGATATCCGCACATTACAAATACAGAGTCGAAAGATTTGGAGGCAACGATTCTCAGTGGTGAAAATCGGATTTGTTTACTTTCCTGGCTTCTGACAGAGAAATTACCATCAATTGTCGCTCATTTGGGAAAGCTGAAGAATTCTGCTTTGGAAGGTATTTCTATTTTATTTATACAATTTAATGTTTTACATATATTTAACAGTTAAATTACAAATTATATTATCAATTCCCATTTTCAATGAATTTATACATGCAATAAAAAATTATATTTAAAAATGTGCCGTATTAATATATTAGAAAGTATATGTATGTCATTTTGTAGATCAGGTGTTTGAATATTACTCTCGGATTGGAATCTGCAACAACAAGGACGTATTGCTGGTTTGTTTATAAAATATAGATATATTATGCTGTATTATATTGACATAATTGCTCTTATATAAAAAAAATATTTATGTTAGGGTAAATGTTCCTTGAAGGAACAACTGCCAACTCTAAAATTATTGCTAGACTTTATGAAAAAAGTATATGTAAAACCTATTGCAAGTACAAATGAGACAGAAGCACTTACAGATACTTTTAAGGTATGTAAAGATTTGATAATGTTGAATAATTATATTATTTTTATGAATGTATATTAATAATTATTGAAATATATATTTTTTAAACATTTTTAGTTGTGCACTAATGATATTGATCAGGCATCCTCTCTTTCTGCCATTAAACCAAAAATAATTTATGCAGAAGCTATTAAATATCTTGAAGAGAACGAGAGAAAAATATTAAATAATGATCGCGAAGAAATTAAAATTAACATGTCTGAAGACTTACACATAGAGGTAAAACAGGATTATATAATAAACAGGATTATTTAATAAAATTATAAATAATATATATAAATTATACTCATATTTTATGTAAAAATTAATATAGACTGATGATAGACTGGATAACGAAGAACAGACTGCATTGTTTGACAAAGAAAAAGAAAGGTTTATAGAAGCATTTCATACAGTTTCATCTTGGCCAGTGAAAATCAAAAATTTAGATAAAGATATTTCTGATTCTATTAGTTCAAACATTAAAAGTATATGCTCTGATTTTTCCTCTTTGAAAAAGGTTCGAGTTTTATCCACATTACTGCATTATTTTCACTATTTTCTCCAAAATGTATTTCTATCACACTTGCAGGTATTACAAGCAAAAGAAGAGTTATCTAATGTAAAATTAGCAAAGGAATTACCGAAGACTGTCGCACCTTTAAACGCAATTATAGAAGATATAGTCATTTGTAATGAGGAACTCGCAAATCTAATAAATGAATGATTTTATATGTATAATCATGTATGTAGGTTCATAATTATTTAGTGTAATTTATATTCTAAATATTAATATACAAAAGAATAGAATTGTCTATTTATATAAATAAATCCTAAACACATCATAGATATTAAAGAGATAGTATAGAAGAAAGTATACTTTAATAATAAGATTAAATAAGAACAATTATTTAAGTTTTTAACTTATGTATTTTATATTTGTCAAATACATCTGGCTGATAATTTAAGATCTAGGTCGTTCCTTCTTCTCTTTGTAAAGAGCAAGTAAAGAAACATTTGCAACCTTCACCACTTTAAATCTTACTCCAGGAATATCACCGACGGCATGGCCTTTACGACCAAAACCTGCCACTAGAACTTCATCGTTCTCTTCGATGTTGTTAAGACAACCGTCTCTTGGCACAAAGGCTGTAATCTTCTTTCCATTCTTAATCAGCTGTACCCTGACACACTTGCGAATGGCAGAGTTTGGCTGTTTTGCTTCTACTCCTCTATTGAATGATAAAATAAGTATCATAATTATGTGTATAAGTATCGTAATATCATTAAGTTACGACAAACTATACACACATGGAAATGTTATTAAAATTATTACATGGACATTACTTACACTTTTTCCAAGACAATGCCTTTAGCATGAGAGGCACCACCAAAAGGGTTAGCCTTCCATCTGGTTCCCAAATGTGCTTTTTTATAGTCCTTATCATTCCATCGTTGCTCACGTCTGTGGTTCACGTGCTTACGCGCCGTACGAAGACCTCTAGGTTTACCTACAACGCAAAGAAAATCTTACAATGAGGTTATATTCTATATTATATTTTTTCCAAGCTCATAAAGAAAATTTTTTACATAGAAAAATGTTATATATCTATACGTTCAATATGAGATAAAATTATTGTATCCCAATACCACGATATTATATCTATATCTATATTCATGATGCATATCTGACAATGATTACTACACGTTTTCGATACATTGCACGCTACATCGCATCAAGAAGAAAGGTACTACTTGTGCATTTATTGTTGAGCAAAACATATCGGCAAAATTTTTATCGAAAGATTTTGGCTTTTCATAATTGTTATTTCTAAATTAATAATTTTTAAAATAATAATAAGAAATTTGTAACACAAACCCATCGTGTCGCGTGCGATTCACCACCGGAAAGAAGCAATCATCCATGAGCAGAAACGCAAATCGTAATGGTAAATTTAGGTTGTATCGTATGTCTAGACTAGGGAATTTTATGGAATCCGATATTCCAAGTCGAAATCAAACTATGTATTGAAGATTGAGATCGAAACCAATCAAGACAATTGGTCTTCTGTTTCTGCACTAGAAACTGCACTAGACTGTTCTAGAACTTGCTTTAAATATCAAATGTATATCTATCTCACTTTAAGTTCCAGAAATATACAGTTTAGCCACAGAAAACAGAACCTAATCAATAGGTCTGTTCGTGTTGTTTGCACTTTTGGCACTCGACATCTTCGTTTTCATTCTTTTTAAGGCAAAATATGTATTTATCTCATTTTAAGTGCAAAAATATTTGGGGATTTCATGCAACGCGAACAGACCTATTGAGATTTGACCAATCAAAACAATATGAGTTAAAATTCTTTTGTCCTCATTGGTTAAATTTCAATTTTCAATCTTCAATCTCAAGATTTCTTTCTCATGCTGACGCTCGACAGCGCCCATTTTCAGCATCAAAAAAATAGGTCACGATCAATATTGACACTTGATATTTATCAATTTTTTATCACGTAACTTATTTTGACGCCAAAAATGAGCATCGAGCGTTAATATGAAAAGACACTTTCAATCTTCAATGCTTAGTCTGATTTTAGTCTTATGGAGAGATATGCACACCTCAAAGTGCGTTCGGAGAAACGCTATTAAAAAAAATTACTATCATTCTATTTTCATCACTCATTAGATAAAAACGGACATACTCTATATAACATAGAGCACTAATAACGTCTTCCCGAACGTACTCTAAGTTGGACTTAGGATTTTTCTTTGTTATTTGTTTTCTTTGTGTTTTTATTATTTAAATATTGACAATGAAAAAAAGCAGATATTTTACAAAATATCTTTATTAAATATTCTTTATTAAACACTTCATTACTAAGATTACTTGAAGCTTAACGAAAATATATTGGCATGTTTAATACAAATTATTTATGTTAATGTTAATTATTTATGTTTATACAAAAGAAAAAAATTATTTTTCTCTAATCTCTACTGATTTATCTACAAAGAGAACAAATTACATAATAAATGTAATGTTACAAAAGTTATTTAATATGAATATAAATTGTTATATTTAAATAAATTTAACATTAACAAACTTTTTAAGGATAACATATAATTTAGGTAGCTTTAAAGAAATCCTCTGAACTGGTTGTATAAATATGTCCTTCGCAAAGAAGAAAATCTAATATCTCATCTAAACGAGATATAATGTGTTTTGGTACTTGTGCCAAAATATCTCGTTTCTCAATACCACATTCAGCTTCATTTGCTGATCGAACCACCTCGAGAACTGCCACTTGTTCAGGTGACATGCCACTCATTGTATTATCAACCATTAATGAACTATTAGAAGGTAAATTAGTTTCTTCTGTGGGTTTGCTAGCTTTCAGTATGACATACATAACCTCCATAAAGTGACATGTCAAATCATTCAAATCTTCCAGAGGATACATACGTAGAATCAAGACATGTCGTTGATTATTTTGTGTGCGTATCAGTCCATAAACTCGCACATATGTATTTATTTGTGTACAAGTGTTACTTTCAGCAGGATTCTTATCTGCTTCTAGCCACATAATAGCTGTAAGAGTACCTATGCAAAATCACATCATTAAGTAAATTTTCTGTTTTTTTAACAATAAAAGTAAATTTAAAATTTATATAATAATTTCTATGATTTAAAAATTTAAAATTACATAGAAATTATTATATATATTTTTAAGGTTTTTTAATTATACAGAAATTTTATGATTCTTATATGTAAGATCACCATGTTTTCTATTTATGAATATAAGAAACGTGATTTAAATACCTAGATATAAAAATAAAAACTTAATTAAAGGTATTAGCTTTACTTATATAGGTTGTGTACAAATGCATAAAAATTATTCAGAAGATGAAATATTAATTTATCAAAACTTTTTGCATTTTGTAATTGTAATTGTACATGATTATCGTTAAGATCAAAAAAACATAAATAGAACCTGAAATAGAACATAAATAAAACATAGACACCTGTATCATCCTGGATGTTGAATGAGATTTTTGTCGTGTCTTGCTCAATATGACGTACGATTCCAACAAGTGACAAAACATTTACAGTTCTGCCGGCGATTTGCAGATCTCCTGTGGTGGACGTGATATGTTTTATTAATACGGGAACAATAGTCTTGTCATTTTGTGGCCCTTTCTTGCCGGTACCAGTACTCTGCATGCTATCGTTCATAAATCCACCTTCACCCATGGAACTTTCGTTATTCCACATGATTACAATGAGAATCACCAAGAAAACGTAAGTGAAACTCAAGAGATTGAAATTCAGCCAAGTTCAGCTTTTCGATAAATCTGAATATCCGAAAACAGAAGAGCTGAACTTACGCGCGCAAAATGTAGATTAGAAACCCAGTTTGATGACTTCATCTTCACCACTATTAAGGCTAGGTTTTCACATGCTATGTCATTTAGGGTAAAATCACACGGTGCGGAAAAGAGCTGCGAAAGAGAATACGTTATTGGCCTAGTTTCCACCGAGGGTTTAATCCGGATCAGAATGTAAGGCCGAGTTCACACCTTAATGGAAAAGCGGAAAGCGAAAAAGCGGAAGCCAATCAGAACTCGCGGAAAGACAGAAAAAGACAAGCGAAATGTACCGCCTACTACTATTGCGAGTTCCGATTGGCTTTCGCTTTTCCGCTTTCCGCTTTTCCGTGAAGGTATGAACCCGGAAGAACCAACTACAGTCGAGTATTTTTCTGTTACAGTCGAATGACAGGGGAATACGCGACTGTAGTTACATGAATATATATTTAAAAACTATTAACTTTATGTTAATAATTTGCTTTATTAAAATAAAATATAATTTTAATATATTTTTCAAATTGTAAAAACAATTATTACTCGTGTAGTATTTAATGTTTTACAATTATTTACCCTCTCATAACAATTTTTTGAACTGCTTTAACGCATTTACTATAATTTTTTCATATTGTGTAAACATAGCACAAAAAACTTGCTTGATAGAAAAGTGCAGAAAAAAGCACACTAAAATCGCATGTAATGTATCATTGTTTTTTTGATCTTGTAATGTTTTCACTGGTGTGTATCCCCCAGTCCCGCATTAGTTGCGTGTTCCTTTCCGAGACGGCGTAGCAAAATCCCACTTCGTGCATAAAATTTACACACCATAGTGTAAAGTCATAGAAACACGATACACCGAACGAGTTCGCTTACCACCAGCCATGGAAATGGTGCACTGTCTGAGGTCACTATTGCACTGATGGGCGATAGTACAACCAAGAGAAAACGCTTTGTATATTTATGTACTCAAATTTTGTCATTTTGCTTTATTTGTCTCGATTTTACGCAATTCTATCATATTAATCAGCATAAAATTATTTTAATCATCTTATTTTAATCTTAAACGACTGTTTATTACAAGAATAATGACGCATTCGCTATTCCACAACATTAAATGCGGAATAACGCTGAGTGATTGTTTCAATGACACATTCTCTATTCCGTGGTCCTGTTCAACTGTTGAGTCCGCTGAACACAACCAATAAGTGCATTCAGAAGAATAAAGCTCATTGAGCTCTTGTTCTTATTCTTGTTCTTGTTATTATATCCTATTTGGTTTATATTTTTAGATCCAACGGAATATGCCAATAAGATACTAGAACTCACTGAGCGCTCAGTGAGCGGTTGTGAATGCATCCAATGATTGCATACCACAAACTCAACAGTTGAGTTAGCACTCGCTGCTATTGATTTATTCTTCTAGATCTAAATTGCTGATTGGATGATCTAAAAGAATATCCCACTAATCAACTGTTGAGTCTTCTAAACGCAACCAATGATCACATTCAGTAGACTCAACTGTTATGGATCCGTAAGCGCTCACTGCTATTAGAGTATTCTTCCAGATCATCTAGACTATTAGATTGATAATTCAATCATTCATTTAATTGCACTTGTTTTTAAAAAATAATAAGTTCACAATGCTCGACATTAAGTGCTTGATGCTCTTATGTAATGACATCTTTAGGGAGCGTTTAGATTGGCCGTAATTATATGCCGTAATCTATTAAAACTTGATCAATCACTTTTGAGTATTCTTTTCGTACTATTGAATGAGAGGGGAATACTTAACTGTAATTAGTCAATTCTTAGGCTATATCCATACAAACTTGCATAGCTGCATAAACGTATGCATAAAGAAAATTATCCAATCGCATTTCTTCTATAAAAACGCACATAAAATGTGATTGGATAATTTTTTTTATTCAAAATGCAAGCTTCAGGTTGGCTATCGCAACAAACTTACAATTGATTTGCAACTAATGTAGAACCGATTTAAAACGGAAGGCACAAACTCTTGCATAACGTATAACACGTAATGCATAAAAAATTGAACCAATCAGAGTCCTTCATTTCCTCCCATTCCAAATGAAATAAAGAACGCTGATTGGTGGAATTTCTTATATTTTATGTATTCTGCATTATGCAAGAGTTTGCGCTTCCGGCTTAAGCATCAAGCATCATAATATGCACAATCACAGTGATATAATGGGTATATTCTGAATGACAACTGCTTACTAAGCGTTCAGTAAGAGTTGTATCATTTGATTATCATATTCCATTAGATCCTAAAATATAGACTAATCAGATGAAAGAACTCGCGATTGGTTCTTACTTATGGATTTAATCATTGGACGCATTTAGCAGACTCAACAGTTGAGTGCTCGCTATTGATGTATTCTTCTACATCTAAAATTCTGATTAGATGAGCAAAAAAATACATCAATTATAATAAGCGCTTACTCAATTGTTGGGTCCAATAAATGCGCTCATTAGGTGCATTCTGAACGACAATCATTCATTGAGCACTCTTTTATCTGATAGGCATATAGTAGTTTTTACATAATAAAAGGAACAGAGAAATACAGAGACTCTTCTACAATAGAATCGCAAATCGTAAACCGTAAGAAATTGTCCAGTCACAATTAAGTATGAAAAGAATAATCGACTATGATTGGTTAATTTACTGCTTGCCATTTACGACTTTATTGTAGAACAGACTTAAGAATTTCAACCTATCAGAAATTGTGCATTTCACAATATATAATTTCTTAGGTTGAAATTTTTATTTTGTTCTCTATTTTTTGTTCCTTTTATTATGTAGAGTCTCTTTCTCTAAATTTGGCTCCTTAGGGCGATAAGAGTAGAATGCCAAAATTACAGAGTATCTTCTTTACAGCACAAGTCTGCCAATCATCACGTATTGCACGAACGCAGTTGCGCACGCTAACCTATCAAAGTGTACTATAATATATATACTATATATAATATATATAACTTTAGCAGAACAAGTTATATGTATATATGTATAACATTTTATGTATCACAAAAGAATACATTACACAAATAATTATATACAACCTGCCTATGGAATTACGTACTCTGTGAGAACTTACTATAATTAGATACAGATGTGCGTGCGATGCATGTCCAACCTATCATGAAATAGAAGAGCACTACATTGAGTGTTTTCCATTTAACGTAAGTCGACACAAATTGACTCAAGCGTTCTATTCTTCTTGACATTCAGAGAGTGACAAAGATAGAACAATGATTATGTATCGACTTGTGTCATTAAATGAAAAGCACCTATTAGTGTTTGCAAAAATACATGTGAGAAATGCAAAAATTATAAAAGTCAAATTTAGAAAGGCTTTGCTATATTCCGTTAGATTCTAAAATATAACTAATCAAATAAAAAAGCGTTTAGTGAGCGGTTATTATTCTGAATGCATTCATTAAATGCATTTAGTACTAAGACCTCTCACTGAGCATTCTTGTATCTGTTTAGACTAACTTTTTAATTCTAAGGAATAAGCCAATCAGATACAAGAACTCACTGAGCGCTCAGTGAGTGATTGTAGTACTGAACCCATTTACATTCAATTGTTCTATGAGCAAAGTTGAGTTCCGAAACCCATCCATTCCGAAAAAAAAGCAATCTTTCTGTGACCGGCTGTACTATATGTGCACAATAAGTATATTGCATACTGCGCATGCTTTCTATATATTTTTAATTAATTGCAAGAACTTTGGACCACCTGACCTGCCTGCATTTTTCTTTTATACGTAACGATATTTTTATTCTGCGCATCCACTGCTCGCAGGCAACATAAAGATAACATTAAGGTGCATTTATATGCAAGCGGCAGAAGCAAACATCAAGTAGCAGAAGCAGCAACTAATCGATGAGGCGATTTTTATAGTGGCGTAAAAGATATTTTTTACACTACTGCGTATCGCTCAGCTGATTGGTTGCTTGACGCTTGCATGTGAATGCACCTTTAAATGTTTTTAAATGTTTTCACGTGCAGAAGCCATTAGGATTTTTCAGGTAAAGTTTCTGAACACATCATTACATATATATGCGCAATAGACTATTGCGCAACAACTGTGCAACAGACATCATCGATACTAGCGCACTCTATAATAAATTTTCTTTGTTTGGATTAAGGTCTGTTTAGATGCAACTTGGTCACATGACATATCAAATTGACCAATCATATATCTGATATGGTAGACGCCATATTACTTTTCTTGTAAAATGCCAAGTCATTGTTGCATTGAGCACATTCGTTTCAACAGGCCTTTAGCTGCTTCTGTTCTTCTTTTTTCTCAACCATTATATACGACCTAAAGTTTCTAGTGTTTTCTTATGTGTGGGTACCATTCCCGAAAATAAAATTTCCCTAACGATGGACCAATAACAATGCACATACGGACATTAATAATATTCCAATCTTTGTATTCGGTTATCGTATGGACAAAAGTATCGTAAATTTTCTATGTGAAGTACTTTTAGAGCCTTCATTTTCTTTTCTGTCATCATAAAAACGGAAACTAAAGACCAGTTCAGACCAATTTTCTGTCGATCAAGCATCACTTGTCATTGAGATGTGAACTTTTGTGTACTTTCATGCATATCTTCTGAACGAATCATCTACGAGGCCAACGAATAATTAGAAGCAAGGCAAGTAGAAAAGCTGCCTTTCTTCTTTTGGAAATAGAGTTCGGCGCGCTCATGGATTCCATAAAGTTACTATTTCCAAGAGACCGAAAATGCGTGTTTGCGCACGGACTCTTTTCTTGAACATTTCGCGAATTACGCACGGTTATACTAAACATCAAATGTTTTTTTTGATTTAATGAAGATGTTTAATAGAACGTCATTATATAGATTATGGATGATTATCCATCGAGAATATATTGTTTTTCGTGATCGGTATGTATATGTTACTATCAATATGTCGGTGTTTGACAGGAAGTTCGGGATATTTCGGGAGGCATTGAGTTACGAGTGCGAATTTATTTGGCGGTAGCACTTGTCCACAATTCGCTATTTCGAACGAGACACCTGATGGAAATGGAAGTTATCTGTATTTCATCCGATGACGAATCAGACTCGCAAAAGGTTTGACAGAGTTCTGTAAAAGTTCTATAAGAATTCTATAAATTAGTAAAGCTGTTAAGTGCAGATATAAATTTTTTGAAATTTCTGGCGACTAGCTGACTTGGCTAAATATATTTTTTTTAACATACCTGGTTTTATTTACTGAATTCGACTACTGGTTACTATTGGCCAAATCAGTTCATATCTAGGAGACTGAGGGCAAAAAAAAGTAAGAAAAAATGAATTATTCAAATTTCTCTAATAAAATGTCTGCATTGATCTCTTTAAAATTTATTTTATGAGAATGACAGCTTACTATAAATAAAAATAAATAAATAAATAATAAATTTATCTCCTTAAAAATGCTGATTCTAAAGAATTTTATTATTTCAGGAAAACAAAACGGATAAAGTTCTAATGAAATCTGAGATTAGTAACGGAGCCATTGCTCATGAAGAAACAGAAATTTTACTCAATGTTAATGAGAAAATTGAAGAGAAGAATTTAAAACGAAAAATAATGTATACAAAGAAAGAAATAAATTGTATTGAAGAAAAAAGGAAAAAGTTAGATGTTCATCAGGATAAAGTGGAAAGTAAATCTGATATATGTTCTGTAGATGTTTTACCTGAGATATATCTTGTTGAATCTAATTGTAATGAACAGCCAAATAAAGACCAGGAAATAAAGACACAATTGATTGTGAAGGAAAAGAAAAAGATATCGTATATCTCACAGGACGTTTTTCCCCTATTTATAAGTTTATGTCTACAAAAATGTCCAAAACAGGATAAATCGGAAATGGCCATTATTGTTGATAAGTTAAAAAGACGTTATGAAAATTTAGATCCAATTTATGCTAGATCAAATAATTTTGTTACATTTTTAAATGAAAAACGCAAAGCTATTACGAATAACAACAAAAAAATATACATACACATACAGGAAGTGATGAATGAGATGAAGAAAAGGACTAAAAAGAAATCTCAAATTAATGAGATCTACGATGCAGTTCCTTCTACTTCCTATGCTACGAGCAATGTACCTATTAATGCAGTAGAATCAGATAATGATAACGATAGTGAGGATGAAGATAACGAAGAGAACCTTGAAACAAGAAGAAAAGTTAAGGAAATATTGCACGCTATGAAAAGATGTGACACAATTATTAAGAAGCTCGATGAAGAAGAAGTTGATTTTGATGAGGAAAATAATAGTAATTATATGAAAGTCGAAAAGTATAAACAGAAAATGACACAACTATATGATAAACTTTGTGAGCTAACAGGAGAAAATGCTGATGCAGGACGTACATATTTGCGTCCTAAACATTTAAATGTAACTCGGATTGTTGCTGTGGATCAAGCAATAACGAATTTTATTAATTGTAAAATTACTCAACGAAATCGGTTGAAAAAAAAAGGAAATCTTACAGATAATTTAATATTCCCTGATTACAGTGACATCTTGGAATGCGTCAATAGATGTAATGAAAAAAAAAAATTAGGTTTAAAACAAAAAAAGCGAGAACGAATAGGTAAGAAATACGTATCACATCCAGCACAAAATTTGCAGCAATATCACTGCAAAATTGCTGCCATATTGCAGCAGTGTTGCAGGCGAACTTTTGTGCAACTTTGTGCTGTAAGGGTAGTTTTAAGTTTATAAGAATTTTTATTTGTATAATATATTTACTGTGCATTTAATCATTTATGTATATTATATGTATATTATATGTATATTATATGTATGTTATATATTATTATAATATATGATACTTTTATTTATAATAATAATTGTTATTGCAGCAGAGAAAGCTTTCAAAGAACTTGGAGAATACTTGCAACGCTCGAGGCGTAATGATTATTGGGATACTTTTTCTTTGTATCTTGAAAATTCAGAAGATCCAGCTACAAAAGATAAAAATTTAGCTAAAAAACTTGCTGACAATCGTATCGAGAGTGAAAAACGATTAGCTGCAGTATTTGAAAAATATACAAAAAAACAAATGGAACTAAGAGACCAAAATAATGAAGAAATAATTTCGGAAGAGGAAGAGGAAGAGGAAGAAGATGAAGATGAAGAAGTAGAAATAGAAATAGAAAATATTGCATATGAGGATAAGAGTGATATCTTGTCTGCATCAAGTGAGGAAGATAATGAGGAAGAAAAAAATCCAAATAAAACAATTAAAATAAATAAATTATCTGTGAAAATGAATAAACCCAATATAAATATGATAAATATACATCATTCTATGGATATTTCAAATAAAACTATAGCAGATATCTCACCAGAAAAATGTAACAAAACAGTTGAAATAAAAGTTGAAAAAGAGAGTAATATGACAGTATCAAATAAGAATAAGACAATTAGTGAGAAAATAGTTCAGAAACCATGCAGTAGCAGCACTATTCCAAGAAACGTAACAGATTTGGATAAATTATGTAATAGTAACACCATTCCAAGGAATGTGATAGATAAACCATATAGTAGCAATATTAATTCAAGGAATATGACAGATGTGGACAAATCATGCAGTAGCAACACTATTCCAAGGAACGTTGTGACAGATGTGGATAAACCATGCAGTAGCAACACTATTCCAAGGAATGTTGTGACAAATATAGATAAACCATGTAGCAGTACTATTCCAAGGAACGTTGTGACAGATGTGGATAAACCATGCAGTAGCAGTACTATTCTAAGGAACGTTGTGACAAATGTGGACATTAGCAAGAAACTAGATCACAAACCATGTAGTAGTAGCAGCATTATCCCAAGGAACAATGTGAAAAATGTTGTGGATACTACTAGCGAGAAGGTTCATAAACCATGCAATACTAGTAGCAACACTATTCCAAGGAACGATGTAAAAAATGTGGATACTACTAACGAGGTTCATAAATTATGCAGTGGCAACATTACTTCAAGGAACTTCACGAACGATGTGAAAAATGTTGTGGATAACAAAAGGCAAGAAGATTCGCTATCAGCGGCTTCTACATCAAATTACACAAGTAGTGTATACACATATATTAATAGAATTGGAGATACATAAAATAAATAAATAAAAATAGAAGAATCATAAACATTATTTTATATGTTGTAGAGGATCTAGCAGAGGCCAAAGTGAAAGATGAATCCAAAGTTATAATAGATCCTGCAACAAAGAAGAATGTGGCAGCTATGGTAACCAGCATGGAAAACACAGCAGAAGTAGTAATGAAAAAAGTTATGAATGAAGCAATCGCGAATATGTCAAACAATAAGCAACCGGAAGATGAAAAGAAACCTCTACTGCGAGTGCGTTCATTCGCTAAATCTCCTAGAACTTGGCAAGATAACCAACATAAAATAGACAAGACCGCCCCAAAAAATGCGCCAAAGGTAGCAAATCAAATTAAAGAAATTGTTGATTTGACTAATGAAGGAACGGTTAAACCTATTGCTACCAAGTGTGCTGTACAACTTGGAAACAAAGTAGTTCCCATAGTGAAACGTCACGCAGTGTTTCTACCATCAAGTAGCAATATAATTAGTGTCAAAAATATTACGAATAATTATCTAAAGGTAAATACGCGAACAGGCCAAATTATAGCACCTGTGCATGATATTCGCACAAAAGGTACAATAATCCGACTGCCAGTTCAAACTACCAGTCAGAGTCAACTGCAAAACACGAATGTAACAAACGAAATATCTTTGAAAGGAAAAACGGTTTTAAAAATTGTACCTACGAAATCGATTATTTTACCTAAGCCTTCTGCAGTGCAATCCGTCTCCAAACAAGCGGATATAAGTTCATCGACAACACAATCCAAATGACTCAAATATATAATACGGGCTGTTCTTTTAGATCATTGTTATACAAAAGCGACAGCGATTCGATAAATTTATCAAGATTAATGTTTATAACTTTACATTTAATGATGTATATTGAATATTTCTAGTTTATAAGTCAAATATATAAAAAGATATAATAATATAATTCTTAATAAATCTTTGTAGCAAATTTAAATTGTATATTGCATTGAATACAAAGTGCCTTATAACAAATTCCATTAACTTTACTCATCTAATGAAGAATCACATCCGGCTGGAGACACTTTAATATTAACTTAGCAAGATGATAGTTCGGTTCCAGAAGTTTCTCTACTATATCAAAGTGGTCGATGTCCTGAAGTAATAGGTATTCCACATTATCCACAATAGAAATAAGTTTCTAAAACAATAATACAATGTTAGTTTGATACAAATTTGCACAGTTGTTCAATGTAGTTATTCAATAGGTTTGGTTTTTATTGCTGCACTAAAACTTGTTATTTTCACCAAATTTGAAACATGTTCATTTCATTTATAGTACAAGGAGTGTATAATTTAGCTGCAACAAAAAACAGATCTAATATTTAATAGTACCTGGGCATATTTACGCGATTCATCCATAAACGCTGGGGAATCACAATCACCTACGACTACGATAACTTTCAAGTTAGTGATACGATGGCCTGCTTCGTCAAAGGTAGAAATACTGAATTTCTTAATTTCTTCGCTGAAAACGATAATTTATGTATATTATAAGAAAAATTATTATAAGAAAGATATGTTCATTATATATATTAAAAACAAGTATAGAGAGATATTCTGTATACAATTACTCGGTCAATTTAAGGGCAACTGCAAAACTGGTATTAGTTATAGGTTTTAAATTATAAATGCCACTTATCAGTATGATTTCCTTTAATATTGCAAAATATCCTTTCTTTGTCATGCGATTAATCCAATCGTCATCGTGTAATAAACATGCAGCCAAATGTGCTCCAGCACTATGTCCAGCAATGCACACGTATCTATATACATTATACATTTGTATTATAAGCAATTCGTTTTCTATTAAAATTTTGTACTTAATAGTTAAGGTGTAAAAACATACTTAGAGCCTGAATCAGCTGCATATTTTAATATCTGCGCGACCGCTGTTTTTATCTCTGCTACTATATCCCCAATTTTGACTGAAAAATATTAAAAAATAATTTTAATTAAATTATTTTATTATATGATAAGATGATCTTTTAATCTGAGACTTTTGAATATTATATATGTAAGTTTCGAAATTGTAAAATTTATTTCATAAACGTATTTCATCCTTTTAGCTATAACGCGCTTTAAAGAATTTTTGAAATTTAAAATTTTGTGTGCATGTGCGTGCGCGCGCGCGCGTGTGTATTTGTGCGTGTATGTAGACGTAAATTAATAAATAATTAAAGACAAAGGAGATAAAAGAAATGATATAATTCAATAGAATTTTCTACTTACCATTCGGACACAAATCGTATCCAACTGTTATTACTTTGATCTTATTTTTAACAAACAAAGGTACTGAGAAGCTAGTAAGATCCTTGCTGAATTCTTGCCAATATCCACCATGGATAAATATAAATATCGGCACATCTAAAATACACAACCATTTTAGTATGATATAAATACAAATATAAAATATACCAATTCGTTAGAAAATAATCTATAATTTAACATCTTGCAGATTGATAAAAGGAACGAGCAGATTATTACGGAATAAGATTGATGAAAGGAATGAGTAGATTATTATGGAATAAGAAAATATTAATATATTCGATAAAAATAATTTTCTTAACATATATTTTATATATTTTATTTCAATTTTAAACGAACCAAATTATACGCGTATATAAACTCATGTTTATGTAACGAAAGAATAAGCCAAACTAGATATAATTTGCAAATGAAAGTTTCACCTTGGAAATAAATTTTACGTAGTTTATCGAAAATTATTAATTATTATATTTCTTTTGTTCCTTTTTTCTTTCTTAGACTGTGTTCCAAATTTACTGCCAACATTGAAAATGCTACAGTTTACGTACTAGATTTTGCACTATAGATTTTATTGGCAGTCTTGGCAATTTTGGAACATAACCTTAGAAATACCTATAATTATGAAAATATAATAACATAGAATAAAAAATTGTGGAAATAATTTTTTATTGAAAATTAAGATATATTATTCCAGAAGTTTGGCACCTAAAATTCCATGAAATCATTACATTTATATACATACCTTTCGGTAAATCAACGCCATATATGTCGTATTTTGCGCGCTCTGTAGGACCATATGGTACATTAAGTTCGCATTTAATAATTTTCCGAGTCTCTTCCGTAACTGCAACAAAGACCTTCAGATGATCACATGATACATCTGACACACCTTTCTTGTGATGCGTAATAATAGTATGAGCAGAAAAATCTTATCTTTTCTATTGGGAAAATGAGTACAATACTGCATACAAATTAACCTTTAACTCTTTTAATTACATATTCTATGTTGTCATGATAACATATCATAACTAATTAAAGGATTAACGATTAAGAATTATTTATTAATACTGAAAATATATAAACCGATTTGTATTCAATTGTATCAGTGTTGCATTAGTTTTCCTACTATTAAATAAAGCTCTCGAAGAGAGTTACGACTACCAAAATTATATAATTTTTTATTGTAGAAAAAAACAAATGTTACCTTCCTCGCAGAATTTAAAGAAATATGCTCGCAGCTCTTCAGAATTATATCGTTTGCTCCATTCACTTGGGGTGTACAGTCGCTCATAGTCCTTTAGCACACATAAATCAAATAAAATATTAAATAAGCCGTAAATTTTAACCTATTGAGAGAAAAGCATGATTGCACAGAATTTTGTCGAGATTACATACGTGGAGAGACATCCTCGATTAATTGCTTGATTCTGACAAGAAAATGATTAGGAGTAATCACTGGTTGTTACTCAAAGCAATGCCTGCTAGAAACTGTTGCGCAGTTTTCTTTAGTCAAGATATATGGTATAAAGTGTCTCGGCACTAAGCATATATATACACACCATAGTGCACTTTCTTGGTTTTGCTTGTTTAATGTATGTATATTAGAATTTCAAGTATGTGTATCCTATCGCTAAAGTGAGTGGCAAATAACCGACAATCATATATCAGTTTTACCAAGTTCTCGTATCGTTATCGACAGTATTCAAAGTTTTACAAATTTTATTACAGTTCTGTCTCATATCTTATTGATTGAAATATACATCAATTTTTATTGTATTAATCTAAACCGTTGTTTTGAAAACGTTTTGATTAAATAAAATAAGTAATTCTACCTTATTACGTAAGAAACATTTATATGTTCATAAATTGTAGATTACGCGCTGCAAAATTGGAAAATAGTTATGTTAGCATTTCATCTGCTATTTTCACACATTTTATCTGAGGGATATCCTGGAACATTTTTATTAGGATGTAGGAGATTTTCTAAATATTTTTATATTCCCCTTAAAGATACTTTGAAGATCTGTGCTGCAGTATGATTCATGAAATGAGAAAAAATGAAATTAACAATTCAATAATAGCGTAATAAACATCAAACTTTTTGAAAATATTTAAATTTTCAATAAAAAAATATCCCACTGTTTTTTATTCCCTTCATTCCACAATTTTATATTTTTATAATTATGTTTACTTTAACTTTATATAAAAAAGTATTGTAAAAAATAAAATTCATATAATTATATAATATATATATTTATGTAATTATATTATAGATATGTTACTATATTTTGAAAATTATATAATTATATAAGTATATAGTTATATTGTTACAATATATATATATATAATACGTGTGTGTGTGTGTGTGTGTGTGTGTGTGTGTGTGTGTGTGTGTGTGTGTGTGTGACGACTATATTAATTTAAATTTAATTTTAAACTTAAAATAGTTATTATAAATTATTTGTTTACTACTACAACGAGTAGTACATAAGTAAAATTTATTT
>NW_012130116.1:568048-573472 GCF_000143395.1 Atta cephalotes | reverse complement strand
TAATTAATAAATATAATATATATATATATATATATATATTATATATATATATATATATATATTATATATATATATATATATATATATATTATATATATATATATATATATAGTGTGTGTGTGTGTGTGTGTGTGTGTGTGTGTGTGTGTGTGTGTGTGTGTGTGTGCGGACTAAGCATTTAAAATATTTTTACTTAAAAAATAGTATTTGTAAAATAATTGTATTTTGTATTCCAACAGAGTACATGAAAATATTTTACATTTTATATTTCAAATATTAAAATTGACAATCATCAATCTTATTATTTGAATTATAATACACAAGAAACTTTCAGTTTTTCAATTTTAAGTACAAAATATGTAATACTTTCATGTGCTTCATTGAAATACAAAATATACTCATATTTCAAATACTGTGTTTTAAATTAAAATATTTCAAATATAAAAGTATATATATATTTAAACAACAAATACAAAAGTATATAAATTTAAACAAAAGTATTTCATGTCCAAGCCTATATATATATGTGTATTTCTATGTATGTGAATATATATACATTTTATATGTTTAAATAAATTTAAACACATATAGAATATTATATTCTATGATAAATTAACCGATGTAAAAAAAATACATATTTGCAAAAAAAGACAAGCTATATTATTATTATTATTCGGATAGTCACGTGAAGACGTGTACGCGTCTGATTGTGCGAAGGTAACGAGAGAGGACTACAGGAGAGACCACATGAGGTTGCGGAGGTGGAAAACCAGAAAAACCGGCCTTCTCTCTTTTCTTTCTTTCTTTATCTTTCTCTCTGTCCAATCTTCACGCACTTCATTCGCCCTTCGTCTGTGAGAAAGAGAGAGAAAGGAAAGGAGAAGTTACAGGTACCCGCACCAGCTGATGTATCGAGAATCGTGCTGCGTCGACGCCTACCCACAGGTCGCAGGTAAGAGAAACCCGTCGCAGTCAAAAATTCTCGAGCTGATTCATAGAAATGCCGGATTGACCGACCGGACAGCGTTGCAATGGTTTGGGTCGTATTGCCGAAATTCCATTTTGAAAAGTGATGATTTCAAATAAAGCCCATTCATTTAGCAATTTAAAAAAATTCCAGATTAATAAAAGTACCGTATTCCAAAAGAATTCGAACATTACGAAAGATTTCTTTTAATAAAATAATAAATTTCAACGAGTAACAGCAATTCTCACTTCCTATATTTAAAAGATAGAATTGCAAATGCTAGGTACATGTAATATGGTATAAAGAAGAAAAATAAGAAATTAGTAATAAGATTTGTTTTATATATTAGATAGGAATTTTTTCTCATAAATCGGATAAATAATATGTAAAAATAAATATTATTATATTCGTATAAGATTACAAAATGTATACATTTCGTGGTAAAAAAGATATTTAGTAAAATTTGTATTATAACAAAATAAAGATAAAAGTATAGAATAATATAGATAACAAAAATTCGGCTTCACTCCGTTTCACTCTTGACTTTTTTTTCAAGCAAATCAACTTTCATAATAAGTTGAAATACCAAGAAAGTTACTGACCTCGAATTTTTGAAGAGAACCGGATCGTTGTTGTATCATAAACGTTAATTAGATTAACACTATAAAGTCATAGATAAGAGATCCAGATAAATTATTCTTCTGGGAATATAATTATAGGAAATGGAATTGAAGAAAACGTAATACATTAACTATAAACTTAAAAGCAAAAATTAGTTTCCTTCAAACGCCGGCAAAATCTTTTCATGGCAACAAAACTTGCATGGCAACTAAACGAAATTAAAATTGTATTCTTTTCTATTCATTAAAACTTTAACTTTTAATTTAGAGTTAGATTAATCTAGAGTTAGAACTTATAATTTTATCGAGTCATATAAATTAAACTTTTTGCACGCAAATTAAATTAAAATATACATAAATTTAAATTAAAATATTTAGTCAAAAATCACACTTCTATAAAAAAATTTCTATAGTTTATCTAATGACTTAACAGTATATAATAACAATAGAACAATATGATGACAAGAAAATTAAATGATAAAATGGTTATATTCATTTGTAATAAAACAAAATAGGAAAGCTATTTTGATGAATGAATGCAAACAATTTAAAATGCAAAATGCGTATTTCAATGCAAGCAGAAAAGATTTTTGGATCTGTTAGAAAAATATATTAAATGTATCAACTGGCTTTTTTCTTTATATCAGGCATGTAAATCTCTTTGTCTATTTTTGAATCACATTCATATGATGACATTCAAAGATTAGAAAAGCGCACCTTTTCGTTAACACGAAAGCATGTTACATGTTGAAATAGCCTGGTTCTTGATGGCCCTTCTCGGCTTACGCGCGCTTTACTATGGCTCTTCCATAGCAAGGAGAAATCAGCAGTGATGGGTTAATTTATTTGACCCACCGAGTACAGACGACAGCAATTAGTACTGAACGTGATGTTGAATATAGGTATTCTTTATATTTTACGTTGTGTTCACGATAATAACGGAAATATGCGTGGCCGAAATATGACACTAAATATGAGACGAGAGCAGATGCGATAGGATCTTCCTTGACCCGGCCTATTTCTAATGAAAGACAATATCTACAACAAAAATTGAATAAATAGATGTAGTATAATAATTAAGATAAAGTTTCAATATTGGATGAAGAACAAAAAATATTAAATGTACAAAATTAAGGAGATGCTTGTATTAAACTAGTATGTTTGACGTTTTTATTCGAATTTCTTCATAATGGTTTCATAGAATAAAAATTACTTTTTCATAATTAAAATATACATGCTAATGTACCTGTCGCTGGTGTATTTCGTATATAAAGCTGAAAAAAATAAAAAATTACAGATTGTTTTATCCATTTTTATCTCAGACCAACGCTGAAGATAAAATGGATAAAGAAATTTGTAATTTTTTTTTCAGCTTTAAACATAAAATACACCAGCGACAAGTAAAATTTCTTTTTCACGATTAAAATGTACATGCTAATGTACATTTTAATCGTGAAAAAGAAATTTTTATTCTGTAAAACACTACAAGAAAGGATTCGATAGGAACAAACGTCAAAAACGCGTTTTGACGTTTAGTAATACAGTATCCCCTTAACATAAGAAATTTTACACATACACAAACAAAAACGTGCGAGAATTAAATATACAAAAAGATAAAAATCTAGAATTAATATATAATATCTATCATTATTTTTTATCTATTTTTATCTAATGTTTTCATTTTTATGTTTAGTATTCAGAAATATGTTTATTTAGAGATAAAGACTTGTAATTGTCCATCACAAGTTGAGCGACTTATATTTCAACTCTAACATATATATAATATTCACTCAATCACATTAATGTAAAACAATTTTTACTTTGATATAACTGTAATATTTGATAAATCAGTAAAGCTCAACTCACAGATAATCATTTTAGTGAATTTTCATTTTCAGTATGCAACAATTCAAAGTCTCTTTATTTCCGATTACATACTCTGACAACTTAATAATTACCATAAAAGTGTACCAATAATCGAGATTACGAACATCGAGATTATTCATATAAATTACAACATTTGACTTAATAATGTTGAGTCTCTGAAAAATGCATCCAATTATAGTAATTATGATATTATGACATAAAATTAAAAGTTTCATCTATTGTACTTAGGATGACCAAAAAAGTAAAATTAAAACATTTACCACTATTATATACTAGCATACTTATCTATGTCGGTTTTCTATGTCAGCATTATTAATTTTAATTTTTTATTTAATTCATTAGAACCTTATCATTGTTTTTCAAAGTTTTAATTTTTAAAAAATAATTTGAATAAAAATTATTAATTTGTGTTGAATAATTTCTTTAAAATAAAATCGAATAAAATTTAAATCAAGCAAAAAAATGAAAAAAAATTTACGATCCTGCCAGGATTCGAACCTGGAATCTTCTGATCCGTAGTCAGACGCGTTATCCGTTGCGCCACAGGACCGTCCTTGATTGTATGAGTGTCGCAACAAGTATAAAATTATTTATATGCATTATTTTCTTGAGAAAAAGAAGGTAATAAATCATTATGATACTTATAACAAAATCCAGCGACTTCGTCTGACGTAATTCGTCGGACTATATTTACGTTGAATCATATATAAAGTGACCGTAAAGTCGTGTTTACGCAGCTAAGTTCTTATCAATACAAATAAATTTTAATATCATAATCTACACAAAATCATATAGCATTATTTATTGCATTATTTAGGGGAAGATCAGGTAATAAGAAAGACAACTAAATCAGACAATTGGTAGAATAGAATAAGATATTATTAAAAATTTTAAACAAATGTGGTAGTATATAATTATCAAGTTATTTATTTGTCACTGGCAAATCCGTCTACACGTAAAAGCCGGAACTTCTCTATATCAAAAGGCAGTGTTGTTTGTCAATTATTATTCATTTTATTGTGTAATTGTCGTTTATACTGGTACGGAGTTAATTTTACCAATCAGTTACATCATTAAATGTAAGTTTAATTCACCAGTATAAACAGCATTTATGATTCTTTAAATCGTTTAAGTTAAGTTTTTTTTATTTTAAAGTTGTTCGTTTTATACATAATTTTTTCCATTGCACATCATTCAGGCGATAGTGGACAACGCGAGGTGACGGCCAATATCGGAGTCTAAGTCAATGAAATTTAGTTTATGACGACTGTCTTGTTTTAGGTAAATGTCAGAAACTGGGAAGATATGATACGAAGTAAATGAGAAGAAGAGAGCATATTAGGTTGTTAAGAAAGTAAGAAATAAGGAAATGACAATAAGAGAAATGAATAAGCGATATTCTTAAAACTACATTAAGAGATAAATTAAGAGCTTCATTAAATAAGAGCAGAAAAGCATTAAAAAAAATCCATGCATAAGCAGCAATAGAATCTACCAAAAATGATTTTTTTTTATATTTCTGTTTAATATCACTTTTCAATTTACAAAAACAAGAAAATGTAATGCATTTAAACATAAAAAATAATAAAAATGTTAAAAATGTAAAAATTAAAATAGTCAAATTTTTACATTCTTAAATGTCATTATATTTTCTTGTTTTTGTAAATTTGAAGTGGATATTAATTTCGTAACCCTCATTCTGTAACTCTTATCCAGACAGCAATAGAATATTTATAATAAGTATATAATAAATATATTCATAAATATTTATTATTTATTTTTTAAAATATTATACAAATATTTTATACACATTTTATATAATATTTATGGTAAATATGTATAAACATTTTCAGTAAATATTTTTTACTTGGATTATAATACTTTATTAAATATTTTTTATTAGCATTTACTATAATATATATATATATATATATATATATATATATATAT
>NW_012130116.1:539828-567968 GCF_000143395.1 Atta cephalotes | reverse complement strand
ATTACTATAATATATATATATATATATATATATATATATATATATGTATATAATAAATATTTATGATCTGCCCAATCCAATCTAAGACAATATTACAAAAAAAATATTTATAAAATATCAAAAATAAATCTTACAAATATGTTGTAAACATTTTATAAATATTGTATATAAATATTGTATGTCTGGGTAATGACAGTGTCGATATTGTTATGCTGTTATTGCGTAGCTTTTTTACTATATATAATCTAAGCAATGACAACATAATGATATCGAATTATTTTTAGTTATAGAATCGGAATTAAGAAATATTTTCCATTGTACAAAAACAAGAAAACGTAATAATAAGAATATAAAGATCTCTCTATTTTGATTTTTCGGACAGAATTGAATGAGGTACAATAATAATAATCATCTAAATTTTATTATATCAAAGATTTTTAATTAAAATATACAAAATATTCCAGATGATTACTCCCGAATTAAACATTGTATCATGAGTCACAAGCACGTACGATGTATCATACGTATCACATATATGTATCACATATAATACATATAATATCGATTGTAAATTAAATAATATTGATGATTTTTATCTCCCGGATCAGATTACATGTATCAATATAAGGTTGTAAAATCTTTAGACGATTACACGATAGGATATAATTCATTTTATCTACATTTTTCGCGATTAATAGATATCCCTACCTTATCTGATATCAATATTGAAACATAAATGCACAATTGTATTGTAGTGCCAGTTACGTGTCGCGTCAAAAGGATAAGAGCCGCTCAAACGAAAGTTGTAAAATTTTACGAGGAATATTGAAATCAGTGATAATTTCAAATCAAATTTGCGATTTATTACTAGCTTTTCCCAAGTGCATCGAACTCTGTTCTATTGTCTTGTCTGAACAAAGAATGATATACACATATGTATGTATGTTATATATACGTAATAATTAAAGCAATTTTTTCGTATGAAGCATTCGATTTTTGTGGAATGTAGCAAATACGAAAAATATGTTCGCAAATAATGTCGTCCGTGGATGAATAAAATGATTATTTTGTTCGACCGACTTCGAAAATTGAATCGGCCGTGTTCAACCGGTTTGGAATTCCTTGGTCTTTGAGTCTTTTATGGCTCTTTCTTAATGCTACCAGAGTTAAAGATCCCTTTTCGCGGAACAGTTCGCTGATTCATCTGAATCCGTGCCTGGTAAAGTCCTGCCTGAACAGCGAGATAACGAGGTGATGATTCGGACGTGGTTCTTCTATGAAATGATTCTAACAGCTGGCTATATTATTTTAATATCTGACGCTTTCTCAACGCAACATGATAGAATTGTTTAGCCAGATAACGTTATCCTGCTGACGTTACTCGCGAATTATAATATAATAACATGATGTCTCACATAGAGGTATCCTTATCCGCTACTCGGTAGCCTAAGCGGTAATCTGTTAAATATAGATTTAGCAAGAATAATTAATCAGCGAAAAGGCATAGGTTTCATCACACTACCTCTATATTTAGAGCACGCGCTCAACGACGTACAATGATTATAAATGATTTACGATTCGATGCGCAGGATGAATAAAATTGGTGCACTAATTTGTATAATATGATTATAGATAATAATTAATTTTTATATTAATGGTACATAAATTGTAAATAAAAACACTTAATAAGTTTAAAAATAAAGTGAAAATAATGAGCTTTAATGCTAAAGATTATATTTCATATTCTGACGAGGAATAGTATAATCATATAATTCATATATCTTATACACCTATCTCTGTAAAAAATAATCAAAATCTCAGACTATTCTTATGATGACATATGATTTGAGTTTGTATACTCCTTAAGGTTTGCGATTTCAATAACGCTTTGTCAATTTTTATTTATGACTGACATCCAACATTATTTACGATTTACTCTAAATTTAACTTAAACGTACAAATTGATAAATCGTCATCTTGTTGATGGTATATTCGCAAACATTAATATACGAACACGATGTCTCGTAGAGATATCTCTACCCATCAGAAATCTAAACGGTAATCTGTTAAATTTATATTTATAATAACGGATAGAGATATCTCTACGAGACATCGTATTTGTATATTAGTCTTTGCGAGTAACATCAACAAAGTGACGATTATCAATTTGTACGTTATTAAATTATACGTTATTTAATTGTCATTTTATACTGTTTTCTTGATATTGAAATTGACTTGATAAAGATCAAAATGTTTATATATTTACTACATAAAATATTTATTGTCTAAAATAAATTGTTATTCCGAAGAGTGAAATATGTATTCTTAAACACTGAAGATTGAGCCACTCTTTTTCAGGACTGACTCATTGTTCACTCTTTTTATAGTGAGAGTCCACTCCAAAGAATATAGAGAATATCTTTAAGATTAAAATTTAGCTCAGCTCGTAGCCCATTATCGTTTGATGTTTAATAATATGTAATAATATAATTGGAATATAATTAATTGCAAATATTTTATGTATATTGTAATTTTAAACGTATCGATTAACGATATAAATTGTTTGCAGGATTCTTTTGCGATATATGGGCACCATAGTATTTTCCAAATATAAATAAATCAACATAAATTAATTATTAATTCATAATAATTAATTGTGAATATTTTGAATTGTAAATAATCTCAGTCTTCTAGTACAAGAATTTTAGGTTTTGAAAAATAGATAGAAAATATCTAAATTTAGTTTCTTTTTGATCTGCTCTGAACGAAAAGAGAAAAGCTCTTCTTAAAGTGTTCCTACTAAGAACATCAAGGACACGCAGGAAAGAAAGGTGATTTAGTAAAGTCCTTTGAATTTCTGAGCTCAGAAACGTGTTGCTTATTTTAAGTACTGGCACAGCATATAATATTATTACTACAATAATTGTGCATTCACGTTGTAAGATCCGCGTACGTCTTTCCAAGTAAATGTCATGAGTAAACGGCGTGAGAGAGGTTTGCAGCATAAACCACATTTAGATAAAGATATTATCATTGCGTCATACAAACGTCATGCTTTATCATACAATGTTGCGCGCATGAAAAAAAAAAAATAGCAGTACAGTTTTTCACTGGTTTTCATTCATGTGTTACGTAATTTTAGAACGTAATTTTGTGTCACTGAAGGAAGAAAATGTTAAAGCAATTTGTAATTTATCTGCACTTTTCAGGATGCAGCACGGCAAATTGACATAATTTCTACTTGCATTTCTCTTTCACCGTTCCAACAAATTTGAGTTCATAATCTCTATTTTATGATTTTAATTAAATTTAATATATCTCAATAAAGAAGAGCTTTTATTTAGAAAATATAAATTATGATTTTATGAGAATTTATGATATATAAAATATATAAATAATACTAAAAAAATCGACATTTGATTGAAACACAAATTTGATTTGTAATTTATTTTAATTGTCATCTACTGTTAGGATAGAATAATATGAACATATTGTTTTAGCAAACACGAAAAAAATCTATTTTTTCATAATCAATATTAGCTGATATTAATATCATCTTAGATTCAATTGAATTTTCATATATATTGCATCAAAATAAACTCCAGATTAAAAGTTTATTTAAGCTCGGTTTCACCAATATAAGATTCAATCAATCATATCAATTTTAATCTTGATTCAATTTTCTTTTATTTTTTTCTGTAAGAATTAAAATAAGATAAATGTAAGCGTGAGAATTAAAAAAAGACAAACAGTAAGTTAAATTAAAATTAAAGTTAATCTTACATTGATGGAATCGGGTTTTGGTTTGTTTTAAATGTTATTTCTACCAATAATAAAAAGGTACAAAAACTATATATTCAAATTTAATTGATATATTTGATATGGGAGATGTAGAAATATATTCTTCCTTCCTAATAATAACTCTAATAATAGATGTAAAAAGAAAGAACGAATGATTTAGCGTCGATCGCGACTGGATGCAGATGGATCAAAGTGCTTGAAGAATCCCACGCTCCCGCGGCATCGGTAGCCAGTCGCCATGGTAACAACCATGCGAGAGTCATGTCGCCGCGCGCTGAAGCGAACGGTGTCCGAGGCCCGCCGATGTCTGCCGAATGCGCCACGAGACGAAAAACCGAGAGCGGCCGAGCGTGCGCCGATCGTAACGAGGGAAAAAGCGAGAGACTACCTGGCGAAAGAGAGAGCAAAGAGGACGGATACAACGTTAGGAGGGTGAGCAAGAGAATTGTAGGTGGGGACAGAGTGAGAGCCTCCCTGTCGCGCCGCAGAAGCCAGCGAACAGTTTTCGGTCCCCGACCGGCCAGCAAGTTGCAGGGTAAAGAAGGAAGAAATAGTACGGTGAACGAGCGAGACGGAGAGGACGATAGAGGGGGAGGACTAGAGAAAGAGAGAGACAGAGAGAGGCAAGGAAAAGGGAGCAACTCGTAGAACGCCGCGCGGCGCGCCGTGCTTGTCCTCGCGTGCTTGTGTCGCGTCTCGAGCGCTCAGCGCAGCCATTACGACAGAGAGCCGCTCGGTGACGCTCGGTAACGTTGTGTAGTAAATCGCGAGCGCGACGATAGCGTGACCACGTTGTTGTTACACGCGTGAATTGACGCAGTGAATTTCGCCGATCTGCGCCGTCTGCCGCGTAATACGGGCGTAACAGCAGAGGGTGAGCACGTGTGCACACGCAAGAGACAGAACGAATTAACGTAAGGTCGATCGGCCGCTGTCGCCACTGAACTCCGAAGGGGGTTGGCGTTACGCGAGTGAGAACGAGGAAGCGCGGAAGCTGCCGAGCGTGACTCCCGAACGTGCACGACACACGGCTGTCGCGTCGTGGAACCTGGAGACTGTACAAAACGAATTCGGTTTGTGACTGGACCGGTTGACGATCGAAACGCGTGTGCGTGAGTACTTAGGGCGAGTAGTCGATTGAGAAAAAGGAAAGAGGGCTAACGCACAGTCACCGCCACCGCCACCATGTTTGACGTGTTCGGCTCTGTGAAGGGGCTGCTGAAGCTCGACACCGTCTGTATCGACAACAATGTATTTCGACTGCACTACAAGGCCACCGTGGTTATATTGATCATCTTCTCCCTATTGGTGACCTCTCGACAATATATTGGCGACCCGATCGATTGTATCGTCGACGAAATCCCGTTGCATGTGATGGACACCTACTGCTGGATCTATTCCACTTTCACGATCCCGGATCGAACCGGCATAGTGGGCAAGGACCTGGTGCAACCGGGAGTTGCCGCGCACGTCGAGGGCCAAGATCAAGTCAAGTATCATAAATACTATCAGTGGGTCTGCTTTACCCTCTTCTTCCAGGCGATCCTTTTCTACGTTCCACGCTATCTCTGGAAAACATGGGAGGGTGGCAGGATCAAGATGCTGGTGCTGGATCTCAATTGTCCGGTAGTCAGCGAAGATTGTAAGAGCGACCGGCGTAAATTGCTAGTCGACTATTTCACTTCAAATCTGCACTCGCAAAACTTCTACGCATATCGCTTCTTCCTATGCGAATTGTTGAATTTCATCAACGTGGTCGGCCAGATCTTTTTCATAGACTTCTTCCTGGATGGCGAGTTTACCACGTACGGCTCCGATGTCATCAAGTTCACGGAGATGGAACCTGAAGAACGTATCGATCCCATGTCCAAGGTGTTTCCGAAGGTTACTAAGTGCACATTCCACAAATATGGTGCATCTGGTACGGTGCAGAAGTTTGACGGGCTTTGCGTGCTCCCGCTCAATATCGTCAACGAGAAGATCTACGTGTTCCTCTGGTTTTGGTTCATCATCTTATCGATCCTGAGCGGTCTTAGCCTGCTCTATCGTGCAGCAGTAGTACTTGGCCCGAAACTGCGAAACGTGCTGTTACGAGCACGCTCGCGTCTCTCGCCGCATGACCAAGTTAAAATCATCAGCGACAAGTGTCAGATCGGCGATTGGTTTGTTCTCTATCAGCTCGGCAAGAACATCGATCCATTGGTGTACAAGCAACTCGTCGCTGATCTTGCAACTAAGCTGCAAGGCAAGGAAAATGTGTAACATCAAGCAATCGAGAAGGATCTCTTCAAGGAACGTTTCCACCCAAGTCCTCTGGAAGGTTCCTTATCTCTCTCCCTAAGTGATAACCCTGCTCGACATAGGGAAGAAGCAAACGGTAGGATGTCTCTAAATTGGAGATGAGAGTAAAAGAATGTATAGAGAGAGAGAGAGAGAGAGAGAGAGAGAGAGAGAGAGAGAGAATGGGGGAGGAAGACAGCCATATCGATAATGCAGATATAAAATGGAGGATCGAAAAAATTGTAGAATTTTAGGCTAAATTGCATCGACGACTGTCTGATTTAGGACTTTGCTTTTCTATATTTTATTCGTAATATACAATATAAGGAAGAAAGATAGACTAATTAAAATTGCTTTTAAATTGGTCCTTCGATTCGAATTATCACGATGAACATCAGAGATGTTCTAAATTAATTCGATTAGCATCAATTGGATTAACCATCGAGTAAGCGAATGTTAATGTTATTTAGAATTCACGTACGTCGATATAAAAAAAAAAGAAATTTAATCAGTTAAGATGAGTATCTTTTGACGAATCGAGATTAATAAAGTTTTGTTTATTTTCAATTTATAGTTAATTTAGATTTAAGGTATAATCAATTAATTATATCTAATGAACGACTTCTTTTATCGACGTAGAATTTAGATCGATTTCTATATTTTTTTCCGATACTAATTCTGAATTATTGCAGGATCTCAAGTCAATCGAACTAAAGTCAGTATTAGCGTCGGTGCAATTTGGCCCTTGGATAGTTAGGCCAAGATTTTTATGTCTCGCCGTTCCTCTTTCGCGCGAGTACACGCTTCCATTCGACGTCGGATTTGCGGTGAAGACAAAGCGCGCAACCCGCCGCCCGTCTCCACGTCTCTCCTCGTCTTCGCGTCGAATTCTCCTCGTCTTCGAATCCTTTCACCTGTGGAGAGTTTCCCATCGATTTTATACGCCGCTCATTCCACTTGTTTTCTATCTTTCGTTTATCCATTTCCTTTATTTATTTTATCTCGCGCACTTCTAGCTATCGAATTCGTGACCTAAATGTCAACCACATGTGTCGAACTCTGACATTTATTGTTTATTTATTTAATTTTTAGCGAATTGTGTTTCGTCATATGGCAATGAGTAACACAAGTTATCGGATTTTGAATTCTTAAATAGATTCCTTGTTTCTTTCTTTAATTGTACAGAATTTTTTTTCAATTTGTAAAAAATGTCCATTTAATAACGTCATTGATACGATTGTATCAATTAAATATGATTTTTCTCACTCAGTTTCATATAAAAAAAAATTTAGATTAATTTCAGACGAGATCGGAATTATTCTTCTTTATTTTTATTAATAAAAATTCTGATCAAGATAAGCACAAAAGTTTAATTTGCATATATACTACGAGGCAATTCGAGTCAACCGATCATTTTTGCCATGATGTACAATTAATTAGAACGCTTCAACTGGCCTTCTCACAACTCAGCTCGATTGTTTACATTATTCATCATATATAATTATGATAATTAATCGACTAAAAAAAAAAATTAAGGTGAAATTTATTTCTTTATCTCTTGCTTTCGTTACATTAACACGAGTTGGTATTTAACGTGAAAACCCGAGTTTGTTGGCCTGCGTCCGTTATCGTTTTCATCCACGCGTGTACTTTGCTAGCAGAGTTCGCACGCAATCGCGGATAAAGCCCCCTCGACATGAACGTCATCCCATGATCGCACACGCGGGAAATAAAAAATTCAGCCTTCCGCGAAGCACCTCGCTACGTTATTGCGCATAGAAAGAACGGTTTTCTCGAAATGTCAAATGTCCGTATTCATAGTCAGACCTGAAAGTAAAAAAAAATGTTCTAATATTAAAAAAAAATCAATTAAGCGTCTTCTGTCAATTATTTTAAAAATCCAAAACTTTTATTTTTAGATCTGTATTTAGTTAAATTTTTATACTCGTATTCATAGTCAAGCCTTACATTTAAGGCTTCCTTAAATTTATTTATCTTTAGATGTTTAGCAGCCAATGAAATAATTCGTAGAGTATTTAAAGATAAATTTAAGGAAGCCTTATATGACCTGACTATGAATATGAGTATACAAATTTAACTAAATACAGATCTAAAAATAAAATTTTGGATTTTTAAAATAATTATACAGAAGACGCTTAAACTGATTTTTTTTTAATATTAGAATGTTTTTTTTGACTTTCAGTATTTAAAAATGTGAATATTTAAAAGTATCGAGTAAGTGAGAATAGTAATTTTTGCAATCTTCTTTACAAAATGTTCATATATTTCTTGTAATGCTTACATAGATTTTTTTGCACAATGCTGGAGTTTTTTTTACATATTTACATAATTATTTTAACAATAAAATTATTTTCGAATTTCTACAATGCGTTATAAACAACGTGTGTTATACTTAAATTATCCGTTTCTACCAATGCAGATTAATTTTAATCTTGGTTTAATTTTTTATCTTTTCAAATAAATAAATAATGTCAAAATAAATCAAGATATCAAAGGCACAAGATATAAAAGTCAACGCGTTGAAGTTTAAGCAAATTTTTCTGTCTTTTTCTAATTCTGATGCCATCGTTTCCACCAATTACAGTTAATAGAGATGAACATTTGCAAAATCGTTCTTTGCGTGTACATTCCTCGCGTCTGCATACCTACAAAGTCTCGCGTACTCGGAGCGCGAGCCCGTACGTCCCGTGAGTAAGGTACACGGAACGGAATGGCGATCAGCCTCGTAGGAATATGCGCGGGAACGGAGAAAATATGCGGGGAGGAGCCGCATGCCCGCCGGGGGGTTTCCATTGTCACGCTCGGCGCGAGCGTGCCGCGGTATGTCCGCATATTTTCGAGCTTTGCCGTGCGAAACGATTGTCCCCGAGGATGGGATTTGTCCTTCGAAGAAAACGAGGAGAGAAAGAGAAACACCTGTGACAGAGCTTAAAGGACAAAAAAAAATGGAAAACATCAGAGAGTGCTCCCGGCACTCTCGGAAGCCTTCGTTCGCAGACTTGGATCGTGTGATAAAGCGGAGGACGGCGTTCGCGTGCTATCTTAGCAACTAATTCCTGCCTCAGCTGTTTTCTTCATATTTTTTCTTTTTTTTTTCTTTTTTTTTCTTCTATATATAATCGAATTGAGCGTATATCTCGAGTTCGGCGCGTGGGATCAAGGGTCAGCAATAACCTGTAACGCGTAAAGCAGGGACCGGACGTGCCTTTCGCGAAGAGATTTATCTCTCCGCAAAGAGTTGGTGAGGATTCAGCATCCGGCGGGTGTTCGTACCGGTTTCTCGGTTCGCGCCGCGAACTCCGAGATGTTCTCTTCGATCGCTTTCACACACGAGGGAAAACGATCGCACTCGCCGCCCCCCGCGAACCTAATCTAACTTTTCATTTCTTCATGCTACCGAACACTATGATCTTTCTTATCCTAGAAGCGTGTCGTAGAATGCGCATGTACATTGTAGGTTGCTATATGTTAGAGAGAGAGAGAGAGAGAGAGAGAGAGAGAGAGACAGAGAGAGAGAGAGAGAGAAGAAAGCAAGAAAAGTTCACTTGTATATGTATGTGAGCATATCGAGAGAATGAGAGAGAAAGAAGGAGAGAAAGAGTGAGAGAGGGAGAATTATGTATGAATGTGTGTGTGTGTGTATATGCATAAGTGCGTAGATTAATTAACGTGCGTCTTCGCGTTTCGTCATTCCACGCACAAAAAAGACGTGTCCGCGATTTTATACGCGAATACCGAGAAATGATAGGCTAAGTTACAATTGACGCGCTGTATCTCGCGTATTAGTTCTTTTTTTTTTTATATAACGTAAAATTAATGTATATTTTTGAAGGGACCAAGTTGTAAACGTCAGATTATTCTTCGTAGATTATTCTTCGTCAATTCCTTTTTATAATATGGACTTACAATGTATGTAAAAGTGATGCGTCGAGGGACCATGTTATAACGCTACAATATATTTCTACGATTTTTCTCTCTTTTTTTTTTTAATGGTATATAAGACTGGTACCATGAATTGGCGATTAGTATTGTAATACCGCAGCGATGTTTCAACATAACATTAAAAATGAACTGCGCGTAAGAAAAGAATTTTTATATTAAGTAATTTATGCGCAATGTAATTACGTGAACGAAGAAGTTTGCTTTTAGTTCACTCGTCCATCGACATCACATGTGTTTCAAGTGATAGAATTTAGAATTTAGATATTTCAATACATATAAGAGGTAAAAAAGGAGAGCACTACCTTTTACCATTTGTATATTCTACACATAAATTGCGAGCGCGAACATCAGTTACTTTAATGTCCCACTGACGTGTTCACGTGGAATACCTAATATCGCATTACTATCCGAGCCGAGTACTCTGACTCGCTTGTATTATTTGACAGAGATTGAAACGTGACGATCCACGGTGCCGTATCAGCGATACTTTCTGCTTCGTCAGTTGTGCGAGCGTGGAAAAATTAATGGCTGATTTTATGACGCTTGAGATGATTGTTCAAGTATTATCAAGATAACAGCATTGAGATAACGATAGGAAGTGTGCTGAATATGAATATTATGTGGAAAAAATGATTTTGCTGAAGTATCTAAAAATGTTGCTGGATAAGATTTGAAAGTAATTTTATTGAACTACCAAAAATAATTATGCTTAAGTCGTTTAATAGAATTTCGAAACTTTTTGTATTATTCTCGTCATGCTTGAGTTTCCTACGTAATTGTTTTGATAGTTCGACAAAATTATTTTCAAATCTGTGTCTATACATATATATTTAAATTTTTAGATACTTCAGCAGAATCATTCTTTTCATGTAGTATTTGAATTACGCTAAAACCTTGTTTATTCGTTAGAAAATTAATATGATTGATTTAAACTTATTCGACAACCCATGTTTTTTTATCTTAATCTTGTACAAATACAATTGTACAACTGATATCATCATCACGTCTCATATCTCTTTATCGGTAATAATTGGATCAAGATTTCCTTGAAAAGGAAATAAAATTCTCATAAATGCAGTCTGCAATTTATACATTAAAAAAAAATTTTAGAAATCTTATCTATATGATATCAATGTAGACTATAAAAAATATGATATATTATACAATATTTGATATATTGCGTCATGCCCGTTTTGGACGCATAAAACACCTATTTTCGGCAAAACGTGTGTAAAACATACGAATGGGTAGTGTTGCTATAGCGTTAAGTTTATTATTAGAGAGAAAGAAAAACGCGACGCGCGATTTATATTATATTCGCTTCTTTGCCATCTAGAACATTTCTATGAGAGATCTATGCTCAAAGTAAGACTGCCAGGTAATCGAAACACTCCACGTCGCCGTGATTTTGTATCACCTTTTAGATGTATACGTGAGATAGAAATATTATTATTAACGACGCGACGCTGTATTCGGTATCATATCGCGTATTTTCTCCGAGCAACCTGTCGCCCTTCAGTTGGAGAACGCTAGAATTCGCATAATAATAATATTATTATATACATCTCTCTTTTTCGTCGGTAGACGTTCTTCCCTTCTGCCTCGCTTTATTTCCGTTTCTTTTGCGTCTATAACGATTTGTCTTAGTCAGCATTTCATTGTCATTTCTTAGAGAATTGACTACTCGCCATGTGTATTATGCCTAATAAAGTGCCTGATTAGCGTTAGGTACAAAGTGCATTCCTTTCTATGTAATCAATTGACATTCCAGGAAAAGACTGCGATCCGAACGAACAAATCTACATTTTCTATTGTACATGTCTCTTTTTTCACCTCGTGATGTTATTTTTAAAAGCCACCAAATTTGTAATCAAAAGATTTTTTAATTTAACACAGATGAAATTCTGAAGGAGGAAAAAAGGGATGTAATTTTTATGAAAAAAAAATGCACTGGTATTCCGTTGATCAGGTTTGATTAAGATCGAGAAAATTACTTATTTCAAACTAAAGCTTAACAAGCAGTGTTTATCTGAGCTATAGTTGCACACGATCGAGCAGAGACGGATATCCATGTGCATTTGAGCCGAGATATACGCATAGTTGTAACGGAATCATACCGTATAACTAACCAAAAGTGCCTGCATCCTGCCAAGCGTAGATAAGAACTCTCGCTTCCTTTCGTTCGTGATTTTACGATATGGCGCTTCCAGTGGTAGGTGCATCGTAATAGATAGGATATCATATGCTGTTGAAATACATATTACTTCGCCCGATTTCTGTTCAACCGGAAAAGAAAAAAAAATGATAAGGGAAGGGTCGTTCAAGCACATTCTCGTGCCTACTGCAACAGTGATAAGAAAACAAATATATATAGAATAAATATATAGTATTTCTATGAAGAGGAGGGAGATATACGAAGTATATAGTATATGAGTAGTATAACTACTATTCATTCGAATGTGTTGAAAAGCGCGCACAATATCGATAAACAGGTGAGACACATGTTGCCTTCCTTATACATTAGAATTTCTTTTTTTTCTTCTCCGTCATTGATATATCGATGATAATTTATAAGAATAGGTAGGAGTAGGAGAGGTAATATGCTATCTGCGATATGACGATAGGGCTTAAGAAACGGTAGCTGTACATCACGTGCACGTCGTCGGCGTGAACGACGAATGTCGTAACGGGTGTTTATTATCCGTGATCAATGTAATTTCGGCGAGTTTTCTTCACCGACAGACGCCAGAAGAAAATGGGCTTTTTTACGCCGCTGTCGCAAAAAAAAAAACGCACGTGGAATCATTTCCGCGTCGCGGGATATGATCTCGCACCGAAATTGCACTGGTCATCAATACCGATCCAATCGTCGCAATTAAGAATAATGTAACAGGTCCGAGAAAAGGGCACCGTGCTTACCGGCACACATTCAAGAACGAGGAACAAGGAACACGTCGCATTCGCGTAGGAAATTATATTCTTATATGTATCTTTTACTTATTATCGTCTCTTCGCTCTTCGCCCGCGTGTGAATCGAATGTGTGGCCAGAGAACACTGCCCTCCTAAGGAATGAGAATGTTATATATGAATATATATATATACATATATATATTTTAATACGAAATGTTTTCTCTTGTGAAGTTAAACTAATAAATATCAACGATTAAGTAACGATCAACTTTGTCTTAACTTTTTTTTTTTCATCTTTGGAAACCTCGTTTCTCCGCTGACAGTTCGTGCAGTTGAGTGCGCTCGATTTTTGTAGGTCAATGGTAAGTAAGAAGGTGTCGAAGGAAAACTTGTTTCTAGAATTTACTGTTTGAGCAATTAAGATAAAACAATATTAAACACGTCTTATATTTAGTCTTATTTACAATTATACGTGATAATTGAATTCTTCAATTATTGTAACTACGCACAGATTTCAACAAATCTGAAGTAAATATTATTTTAGGAAAATGGGAGATGATTAATTTTTTTATCTGTCACAACCTTTTTAAAATTAAATATTAAAAGACAGACAAGTAGAGATAAGTTAAAACGATTAAAGTGACTTCTCTTACAGCACAGAAGCTTGCAGCAACATTGTTGTAACGTTTGCAATATTAAAATGTCTCATTATTTTTAAAATAAAATAATCTTAAAATTACAAATGAACACATTAAGTAAATAATGTGAAATAAACAAAGTAATATAATATATAGTTTTTTTGTCAACATCGTGTATTATGTTATCACGTAATCATCAGTTATCACGTAAATATTTTCGTGACCGTTACGTCAATATTTTTTTCTCTAAATTTAGCACAACGAGGCAATGAGGCAATGTATCCCGTAATTAATGGGAGCAGCAATAACATGCAATAGGTAATTAAGATGCAAGTGACAATAAAGATCACCGAGGATCACGGTGATATGATTAGCTGTCCTTAATATTAGAAACGACATGTCGCGACCTTAGTTCTTCTACTTCCTACACAGCCGATTTCATTACACAACGTATCGGGAACACGTAGGTGTGGGGGCTCGTTAATCAAGGAGGCTACTGCACGTGCGTGCCGCCCTCCACGATTAACAAATCCAGAGAGACCTGCGTTGCGCGTTGCGCTCTCGAGGTCCAAGCAATTGACAAATCGCTTCCCTCTCGCGATCATCAAGGTACGTTATTGCACTTGAACCGTAATAACGAACTAAATTTTCTCGCACGGCAATGAAATTGGTCGTCATTATCCGAAGGGAAAAATCGCAAGTCTAAATTACGTCGATGAGTCTTGAAATGCACAATCGAAATATTAGTGCATATCGATGAATATCGGTTGTACTCTTAATATAATTAATATCATATATATTACACAATATGTTATATATTAATAATAATAATAATAAATAATAATAAATTATATTATGTAATACATTATGATACTATGTAGATTATATTATATCCCTGAAAATAAAATTGTATTTTCTTGTTTACAAGTTGTCACCGTATCATATGCTTACAAAGATAATAGATTAAATCTGTACATGTTGTCATTGTAAATGGTGACAATAGCAGGAAACATTTTTCGATTTTTATCATAAACGTTTGGTATTATTTAGTTATATCTTAATCATACCTTCTTGATAACAATTATCTAACCTATTTTTGGAAATATGACAAAAAAGAATAACTTTTTATTTTGAAAAGATATTAATCAGAATATACATAAGAAGTTGTTAATAATAATAAAAGGAAGAATAATAATTCTATTGAAATAATTAAATTATATTATGCAATAAATATCAAAACTAATGTAATTATTATTAATACTAATATAGCATATTAAGAATAATAACATATCAGTATTAAACATTATGTTCTTAATGAAAATTTTTCTCGGAATTTTTCATATAATTTTTCAGAATTTCTATATAATTTTATAACTTTCTCATCTTTTTTATACGAAATTAGAACACTTCTTAAAAAAAATCTACATCTTTTCTCAGGATTTTTCACATATGTTAATTAATGAAATATCGTAAGATTTCTAAGATTTTTTTGTAACTGTGATTTCTGATGAAATGTTATTTAAAATCTAAAAAATTAAAAAATATTTTTTTAAAATTATGTAATAAGAAATTTCAGAACTCACTTGTATGAAAAATTTTGAGAGAAGATGTAAACTTTTCAAATATTTTTGAAAAATATTCCAATTCGTATAAAAATTATAAGAAAAATTTTTACCAGGGATATATTCATATTATGTCATATCGTTCCGATCTTTTTATTTTAATTTTTAATCAGAATTCACCATTGTCATTGTGGATATCTTAATATGCCATCTTGTTGGCGACTTTACGTATCAATTATATGATGTGATATGCATTACCTCGAACGTTTATGAAAGGGTATTCACACAACGACATTTAATAAATTAGAGAGCTACGTTACACAATAACGCGCTCGTTACACACAGCCTGACTTCACGCTGGACTGTATTTATCCCGAAGGAAACGTTCATCTCTGTGACGATTCGTCGCGCTGACTCGCATACCATAGCAAGCAGACAGTAATCTGACGTTAACGACCAGATCGGAATAATAAAGTGGTGGCGATCACGTTACATCGCACGTGTAACGTGACCGGCTAGACGAGCAGCATTTTCGGAATTGAGCAGAAACGTGAGCCGAGTTCGCTCATATTCGAAGACGTGAGTAAGATTAGCGACGCTAGTGGAGAATTTAGAATTCTACCTTAGAAGAACTTGCCGTTTCCTTAATAGAGAACTTTAAGTTCTTAGAAGTCCTTAGAAGGAAAACTTGCTAATAAGTTTAAATGAGAGGAAGGACAGAAAAGAAGAAGCAAAGGACGTGCTAGTAACGCTCTAAGTCAGTCTAAGTAAAAGGAGATTTACATTGGAAAGATACAAAATATCTCACTATTTAATAAAACAATAGATTAATATTGCGTTCTGTATATATATAAATAAAATATACATTGTATCGCTTCCTAAAAGTGATACAACTGCAAGAGCGTTATTTTTTAAATTATTATGAATAAGTTAGGTATAAAACATTACTTTATCAATCATCGAAAACTTAATAAACTTCATTGAAAAATCATTACCACTCAAAAAAGGTAATTTAAAAAAAATCATCACAACTCAATAAAGATGATTTTTTAAGAATTAAAAATGACAAAAATGACGTTTGATTACGTTAAGAACATATTCTTTTTGTCGATATTATTTGATCAATAATTTTCTGCCAAGTTAAATAATTTTCAGAGAAACTTAATTTTTTTACAATAAGATTGGAAACAAGACCGTTAAATATTGCTTTATACGTTTATGTTAAATATTGCTTTATACGAAGCGCCACTTGATTTGCGCGATTTGAATGTTAAGATGTTGAATTATTATATATATTCATATAATTATAAATGTTCATGAAATTAATTCATTTATATGAATATATATAATAGTTCAACATCTTATCATTCAGATCGTAGTGACGCTTCGTATTTAAAGTAATTAATTTTTTTAATTGTGTCACTTTTGAAATAAGGGAGCTAAGGGGGATACAATCAAAATATGTCATTCATATAACTAACAATTATAAAATTAAAAAACAATAACTATAATCGCGATGATTTGAGGATCATTATTCCGAAGCCCCGAGTAAATCCGTCACTGCAATGAATTGATATAGTCTCATATATTCTCGCGGCGGTGGAACGTGATGCGAGTAAACAACGAAGATGTAAATTCAGAGAGACAAAGAGAAGCAGTGGCACAGAAATAGTCTAATAAATTAATCTCAAGCGGCTTACAAATGTACATTCGCCCGACGTCTCTTGTTAGCGACTTGCTCGTTCGGCCGATCCGAAGTATTAATTAAGGGGCCGAATGAAGACAAAGGAGATATAACGTATGGGATATTCAGATTTTAATTTACCGCCCCGGAACAACATTATACACACGCGCCTTTGATGAAACTAACTCATAAGAGATAATTATTTATTTATGAAGACAAATCCATTTTTTCCGGGAATAAATCATTGATTCTCACGAAGTAATCTACGAGTCCACGACAAGTAACGTTGCGTGTGTCGCAGCACACAAGCGACCATCAATTAAAACTGAAATTGTGGAGTTGCTTTTTTTAATTCCTGACCCCAGCTGACGTATGTTATTCAACTGGTATGTAGCAAGCTCGAATTACAAATCCAGCTATTAACGAACGAATCATAGGAACGAAACGATACGTACATACTTACGATACGTGAGTATACAAAGGTAATTCGAGTCATACACGATGCCCATTGGATGCGTTACGTAGTTCTGTACTTGTACAAGGTGTCAGTTGCTAATCCAATGGCACTTATAGCTAGAATTCTTGTCATTCCCAGAGCCAAGTATCATTCGTAAGCCACGTTGCAGCAAAATAAATCTTAGGTTCATTCGTATTGCTTAAAATCTCCCAAAATTTTTGTACTTAAAACGAGATAAATATTCAGGCATTGAAGAGAGAGAACATAAAGATACTGAGTGTAAAAAATGCAAGCGATGCGAACAGACCTCTTGATTCATCAGTCTCGTTCCGAGAATTTCGAATGTTGACTCTGAAATAGAAATATTGCGTTAGAGAATGATTCGGGAATGTAAGTATCATTGTGTCATTTCATGGCGTGGTCACCATTCTTATCATTATCATTCTTCGGAGGAAAGGATTTTTGTCGCGCGAGCTTCGATTTTATTCAAGATAACGCGTCCGCGTGATCACGAATCAGCCTCGTGTTTATCATTTACGACATTCGATCAGTGTCGACATTTGATCAGCAAGATAGGAATTATTCTGGAACGACATTCCCAAGCGAGTCTGGCAATCAGATGACCGCGACGAGTTAGCCAGCGAGCGCTTCGTTTCGACTTGACGGCCCCCCCTTCATGAGCATCGGACGTGTAAGAAGTTCGGACGTCGAGGGGCTATAGGGGACGGCAAGCTATGGGAGGACGACCGCCAAGGGTGACCGCTACATCGGCAAAGAGTACGAAGAGGCCGCGCGAGGAGAACGAGGGGAGCAGAGCTGGCGAACGTCGAAGGTGGGACTTTGACCGGCCATTGGCCCCGGCGAGTCAAGCCGGCGGCAGAACGAACGAGTCCTCGAAAGAAAGGGTTCCTGTCCTCGCCCGTCCATGTCGATGCTCAACGTCTACGTTGTGTGCCGCGTGTACAGCAAGCGCCACAGTTGGTCTCCATCCAGCTTGGCTAGCATGGCTCGCTTGCCGTACACGGCACCTGATTCCAAATCCATCCAGGGGCGGAGTTGCACGGGGAAACCAGATAGGCTTAGGTTTAGAATGCACAGTTGTACGCCTAGTTCATCTAAAGCCTTGTGTCCGCGATACTAGAAATCGCTCCGAGATCTCAGACGAAGAAAGAATTGATCAATTGTATTGGTTAAATTGTTGAACCGATCACATGTAATACTTATTAATTCTTTCTCCATTTGAAGTCTTGGAGCAATTTATTTCTATTTCGTGGATATTGGAAAACTTGATATCAAAACATAAATCTGAAAAATTTGTCTTTTTATGACAATAGGATTACATAAAAAATGCTAGCCATAGTATGATGCGGCGAAATGCTACCGTTTTCTGTGAAACGGGTCAAGAGATGACAGTTAACATGTCCGTACAAATTATCGTAAATTGAAAGCACTTGACGAGAAAGTGTGCTTAACGAGTTTGTTTAGCGACTTGTTTAGCGATAGCTACGCTAAATATGTCTCTACACGTCACAGCGAAAATGTTGAGCGATCCGTTATAATAAACTTTTAATGAGTAAAAATTATACAAAAAGAGTCGCTATATGATAAAATTTTTTTATTTTAATATTAGTTGTATTTTTTAATATTAGTTGTAATCGATAATTCGACTTCCAAAAAATTTTACGGAATAAATTTGTAAAAATGTTTATAAATTTTATATTAAAAACCGGAATACTATTTTCTTTTCTAGAAATCAACTTTCAAGAAATCATCAATCTCAAATTTAAAATGTGACTGTCATATTGTAAGATGTTAATCCGTTCCTGTCGACACTTATCTGTAATTTGTGAGCGATTCGCTGTCTTGCGAGAACTCATTATAGAATGAATATTAACGGTGCTATATTTTGTGTCTAGCGTGTTTATGGAAACTTTTAGAATAACTGTTATGCATAAGATATGCCTTTAATTATACTGATGGACAAAATAATTTGTACAAGAGTAAGCATCCATAATAGTTCAATCATATTTTCATATGTTGTTTAAACAAAAATAAAATCTTTATTGAAAAAAATAATAAATTTTTTTTCATGAGAATAATTATAAAATGTCCGCTTGTGTGTGTGTGTGTGTGTGTGTGTGTGTGTATATATATATACTGAGTGATTTGTGTTCGTAAATAAATAATATAAATAATAAATTAAATAATATAATTATATAGGATGACGAAATGTCATATCATTTAATTATCAAATTTTTAAATTTTAATATATATAATTAATTCTATATCTCAGTTCTGTAAATATTATTAAAAGTAAATGAATTATATATAAATGGTATGGTATTTCGCTGCCCTATTTCACAAATAATTATTTGATAAACATACTTTCATAAAAAAAAAATCACATATTTCGAAAATTATTTTTGGTGCTATATATTATAGAATTTAAAATTTATGATTCGAAATCATTAAATAGATTTTACATATGGATGAGATATTAATTCTCTTGGCACATTATAAATAATCTCATAAATATTTAAGAATATTTCAATATCAAATTAACAAGTAATAAACAATATATACATATTTTTAAATAAATATTAATAAATAATAATATTGCTTCTGAATTGAATAAATATTATTTAATAAAAATTTTTACATTTTACTGATTTATTTCCTTTTGTATAACCTCCTTCATGTCATTTTTAATTTCAAAAAGAGTTCGCCTTGAGACAACATATTATATCTCACAAACACTTTTCCCATTGAAACTTATTATTCAATTATCCATAGCTATGCTTAAGGGTTCTTTCGCGATGATAGTTCACAACAACTGGGTCATAGGTCGATGTATCATTCACACTCTCCGCAAGAGGATTGTCATCATTAAAATTATATATCAATACTGCAGATTATATACTCATTATTTCTTCGACTCGCAGTTATAACTGTGTCTTCTCGCGTCAACTGTGCGCGCTATCTGCTCTTATCTGAACGAATGGAAACGTCTTAACAATAATAACGCTGCCTCTCTCGATAGCAAGTTTTGTGGAACGTCTAGGTTGCTACGTAATCATCGTTTCTGATAACGAGAAATTGAGCTTTCGAGTTTTCAGTATGTTCTCGATCGGTACTGTATGTGCAGTCGCGTTTTGCGATCGAATACGAAGTCTCACGAATATCTCAACGACGTTTACTGAACACGAAAGATTCGCGCTCGTATATCAGCGGCGCGACGTGAACGCGAATTCTTAACTTTGCAAGTTATTGTGTTCAGACGACACAAACAGAAACGTTAACTTTTCGCTTCTGAAAAAGTCGTGGAAAATCGATCGACATGGCACCCGGTACTGTGCTCGCTGCCTTCTCGGTCCTCAAAGATCACGTCAAATTCAAAGTTAATCAAAATTCGATAGCCACTGACAATATCAGTAAGATATTTTCATTTTAATACTACATACTTTCTATAATTATTTCTGACATTTTACGCGAGCGAAATTGATACGATTGGAAGAATTTACATTGCGTCACTAATTATCACACAATTTTAATTATCAATTAGTTATCGCTTTTACATAACGTGTCTACTTAAAAATATTGTATGTTATATTAGCTAACAATAAGTAAAGATAACAAAATATGTGTAATTAAATATAAATATATTTCATAAATACATTTATATTTAATACTAATATTTAAATATAATATTATAGTTAAATACGTATATTCAATATAAATAAAAAGAAAAGAATGGGTGTGCTTAGTTTTCAGATTACATTACAGAATTACGTTTCTGTTGCTTCTCGTTGCGTCTATTTTAGTCACCTCCAGACAATTTATCGGAGAACATATAAGGTATATGTGTAATAATCGTACAATTTTTTATATTTGAATTGTTTATAATTACGTTGGATTTAAGCAGTTTAATATCATTTCTTAAGGTAAATTCTTATGTTATTTTTAAAAGGTGCATCGCCGACAGTGGTGTACCATCACAGGTTATCGAGACATTTTGCTTTTTCATGTCCACATACACCGTGGTAAGTTTGAAATTCTGTTGAAAATAAATAAATAAGAATTGAATCGAGCAAGTTTGTGCTAATAAATATTATGTATTAAATATAGATTGAAAAGTTGACTCTTAAATGCCTTTCTGATATTACATACGACTTTTTAGCCAACGTTTTTTCCATAATAATTTTTTAAAATAAAGATACATATAATTGCATCATTATGTTTCTTAATATTTGGCGTTTCGATTGAAAAAATAATTTTGTGCAATATGTTCATTTTTATGAAAGTTATACGCAATCGAGCTGGGTGTGGTCTCAGCAAAGAATAACCGTCAATTAGACGTCGAATTGATGTTGAAATCATCGATGTCGGTTCGGTATCATTTTTATGAATCATTTCTTACTAGAGTATGCCATACATTAATGTTTGTTCTCGTAATGAGGCGTTTAAGAATTAATGAACAAAGTTATATATTACAAAGTCAGAGATGAGATTTCGACTTTTATTATAGTCATCTTCAGTGTGTTAAATGCTCGTCAATAATGAAACTAAAATGAATATGGACGTTACAACGACATCGACGTAAATTTTAAAGTAATCATAAGCATACCGTATCAAATGAATCCAATTCAAATATTGTTTCAGTTTCAATAAATAGTAGTACAATGCACGTATATATGAATTATATATGAATAATGTTCTGATTATAATTTGTTATTCAAAAATAAAAAAGAATCGATGTACAACATTTATTTTTAATTTTATTATTTGATGAGAACTTTTTGTTAATTTTTTAACAAGATGTATTTAATACACTAACATTTTTAGCAAGAAAAACTTGCTCAACTCTTATTTATTTTCTTCGATTTTCAATTTTATCTATAAATTTCTTTTGTATTTTTAAATGATGTATCTTTATTGATTCATTTCAATATAATGACTTTTTTTTTGTTAATAATTAAACATGAATTTATCGATTATACGTGTTTGCTATTTTTTTTACGCATAATAAGTATAGAAATCAAAAATCCAAATAAAGTCATACTAGGGAATTATTGACATTGTAAAGTTCTTTTTTTTTGTTATGAAAAAACCTATGTTAAAAACCTAAATATAATTAGATATTTTCCATTTAGTAAGTACTGCATACAAAATGACACAAACGTCGTTTTATCTTTCTGGACATTCGAAAAACAAAGCCAGAACGACATTTGTGTCGATTTATGTTATCAAATGGTACCCATTATTATTCCCGCAGATGCTTCTTATTATCAGCTGATTTTCAACTTTTAGGTGAAGCATCTGAATGCTACCGCAGTACAACAGGGCGAATTACCACATCCTGGCGTTGGACCAGCTGCCAAAGATGACCCTGTCATACACCATGCTTATTATCAATGGGTGCCCTTTATTCTGTTCTTCCAGGCACTCCTCTTTTATTTGCCGCACTACCTATGGCGAAAAACGGAAGGTCGTTACCAATTTATATCTCGCGTACTCGTCTACGTATCGCGCGACGTTTACGAGCGTGTTTTTTTAGTGGCGAGCTAATCATCATTAATCTTTTCTTGCCGTCATGATCTAATCATATAACATGTGCATACAGTGTCCCACTTACAATGTAACATTACGCTATTCGTAAAATTACTTTTATGTAATGTCAGAAAATAGTTAGGCATACATTATATTCGTAATCCACATAATAATGACGTCCGAATATTTTTTTGTTATTTAAATATTCAAATCGTTTGAATCAAACATTCTAAATTTGGAGTTAATCTCATCCCAAAAGAATTCACTCTTAAAGAGTGAAAAATTTTCTCACTCTTAAAGAGTGAAAAATTTTCTCTAGCAATCTAATCTCTTGAAAAGAGATATTATCTTGAAAACTGATATTATCTTGAAAAAAGTGACAGAATTTTTACTCTTTTGAAGTGAGATTCGCTCCAAAGAAGAGAACGTATTATCCTACTCGGAAATATTTATATTCAAAAATGAGAACTGTTACAGACAGTATTGCAAAAACTGTAGAATGTCATAATTTTTTTAAATTCTAGGTGGCCGGTTAAGTATGTTGGTATCAGGATTACACATGGCATCTTTGTCATTAAACGAAACGGAGATTCAGGTGAATGATAATATGAAGGTGCCATCGAAAAAAGAACGCGATGAGAAGATACAACAGATTCGCATTGGCTTTATAAATCGTCTGCACTTGAATCGTCCATGGGCCTACACTCTGACTCTTTGCGAGATTATGAATTTCATAAACGTGATCATGCAAATTTACTTGACCGACTGGTTCCTCGGAGGAGCTTTCCTTGGTCTTGGTCAAGCGATCTCGGAGCCTCTGTCTAAGGAGAAAATGAATCCACTTGATATAATATTCCCAAAGGTATAATTTTAATTTGTTATTATTTTTGTATTCTACACAATGTTATGATTAAAGTCGATGTCGTCATTTCTAATAATATCAACGTAATATATTATATAATATTTTTGTTAATGTAATTGATAGCTACAGTGACTATGTAGTAATCAATGCTACATAGATTAGATTATTATATCATGATATTATATAATTATTATTATAGTTTATATTGTTAATATCAGATTACTATTTGAACTGTAAATTCATTTAATTATTAACCATCAATATTATTAATCGTCTAATATTATTATTAATCTTTTATAATGCAATCTTATACGTTTTGGAATCCGAATTTTTTCATGTAAAATTTTTATAAATTACTTTATCAATTATCAAAATTAATAAAATCCAACTCTTCATTCTTCCGTCTTTCAAAATTAGATTTTTCGATTGTAAATTTTTATTAGTACAATTTTGTCAACTTTCAATTATTAATAACAAATTTTAAGCAACGTCAATATCTTTTACCTAATCAATACAGTGGCATTCAGAATATACAATTATATTCTTAGGTAACTAAATGCATTTTTCATAAGTACGGTCCTTCTGGTACTATACAAAAGCACGACGCGTTGTGTGTGATGGCACTGAACATCGTTAACGAAAAGATCTATACGGTCCTTTGGTTCTGGTTCGTCGTGTTGGCGGTGCTAACCGGTTTGGGATTGGTTTGGAGAATACTGACTATGCTTCTTCACGCAAGGTTATTAAATTTGGTCTCTACGTATTTTTCCATCGTCAGCATGTTACGTTTTGTGACTTTATAAATTCTCGTCATGGTACTCATTGGTTTCTTTCTTGAGAATTCTCGTTTGACGAATTTACAATTATCATATACGTAACTTGCTAAAATAATTTCATGACGGTTTTCTCAGCGTGTCCAGTTAACATCAATTATCAGTAACATAACATTATTAATATTATAATTTCACATTCAACAATATAAATGTGATATAATACATATGTTATATGACAATTAGATTGTTGAGTGTGAAATTATAACACTGATTATATATATAGAATTATTGGAAAAAGAATAATTTTGCTGAAATATCTAAAAAGTTTAGTTAGAAACAAATCTGAAAATATAATTTTATTAGATTATCAAAATAATTAGGATGCTCAAGCTGTTAGAATATCAAATTTCAGCAACGTGCTTGAATTTTTTACATAATTATTTTGATAATTTAACCAAATTATTTTTAGATCTGTATCTAAATTTTTGCTTCAATAAAATCATTCTTTCTGTGTAGAATATTCATATCTCATCCGGAAAAAACTTTTTATTTATCGAATTTTTATTTATCGAAGCAATAATATTACTATTTAATGATGTATATCCGCTGTAAATTTAACGTAAAGTCATAATATTATTCCGTAAAAATATATGCTAAAATATTATTTTATAATATTTAGAGGCGTGTCTACAAATTTCAACGGATATACATCAGCGAAATCTAAGAAAATGCCCATTTAAAAATAAATATAAATGATGAAATGTAAGAAAGTATACAGGAACTAGCAGTTAATGTACGCGATAAGGGTTCTTTAATATAAAAATTATGACAAACCACGACTGTGTACCGCGAGCGACTTTCATTGCGGTTTTTTCACTTACAGAAGTACGTCATTCAACAAGTTTGTATTTTCCATGGCATGCCCTGGGAAGTACAATCCATGGAACGTACTCAAGGTCACTCACGAGTACTATTTCGGCGATTGGCTGTTTCTCTATTACATAGCGAAAAATCTGGACAACTATGTATTCAAGGAACTCCTTCAGAGTTTGGCGGAGGAATTGGAGAATAAACGTCATGCTCGTTTTAAAATTTTATCGCCAGAAGTGGAGCAGGAATTGTTGAACAAGCAATGGGGAGATAGTCTTAAATCTTCCAATGAGAATGAAAAAATAAAGTAGCCTCTAAATAATTATCTGTAAATAGACGAGAGAGAGAGAGAGAGAGATATTAATGACATAGATAAATGATAGATGGATCGATAATTATTTCTTTAAATCCATACTGTCTTGATTCTGACGAAATTTCAAACTGAAACACATAGTTTTAATATTTTATTAATTACGTAACTTTTATAAAGAATTCCTACGAGAACATTGACGTAAAAGCAATGATGTAGTTTAACAGATAAATATTGGAAAATTTGTTACAATTGCATATGATTTATAATAATGCGACGATCGTTGAATTGTTAAAGTTTACGCCATCCGAGATCGCTATCTCGCGTGCAAAAATGCGGACTATTCGAAACGGATAGCAAGAAGAATATTCGCGATTGTGAACCTATATGGACAACAACAATCGCGTGCATTCACACGCGTATTATAACACTGCCAAATTGCCTCTTTACGTATAAATGTATAATACTTTAGCTGCGATTTACTACGATTGTAGAATAATGCTCGTCTCGCGTGCGTCGCGTAGCTCGTCGCAGGCTCGCATAGTCACATTTGTAGCCACGCACGACATAACTGCTCAGTCTTTTAACTACCTCATATAGAGGATTCGTGTGTACGTTACGTGCGATCGTATGTCGAGCATATGCGCATACAAGCGGTATATGCGTAAATATGTCCGTACGTTGCACCGATTCGATAAATGGATCCGACAATAATTCGAATCGTTAAATCGTTAAGGTCTCTGATTGGAATTATGCCATGGCCTAGTATCGAACAATCGCGCGTTCAACACATTTAGGTTACAGCTCTAAAGAATTATTACTCGTGTATCTTTTATCGTGTATCGTCATTCGAAAATATCGACTTGATAAAAGATCTGCATTTATTTCTTATTTATAATTTCCCATCTAAGAATAGCTTCGATTTAGTTTCACATGAGAGATCATTATCGAGAGATCATCACTTTAGATTATCACTTTAAATCTACTGTAATTTTAAATTTAGCATTTATATAAAAACCACATGTTTTGTTGAATCGTATTTAGATGTTGCATAATCGATCAGTATAAATTATTTATACTCTAGTGAACATAAAAATCGGAGTATAAGTCAAATGTAAGGAAATGAAAACGAAATGTTAAAAGGTATTTATATTTCTTAGAAGTTGTCCTTTATATTCAACTTATTTTATTCTCGTCATTCCGATTTTTATTTTCGTCAGAGTATTAAATATTTCTACAATATTGCTACAATTAACACACGCTTATAATATGATGTATACATTTTTACAAGTTCTATCAATAAATATTTGTAATAAATCAGATACTTATTTACTATTGTTGTGGCTGCATTTAATATTCACTGAGAATGACTCCAAAGTAAGTCGAAACGTTCGACGAAATAAATGAAGATGGTCATCAACATTCGGGTCATCAATATTCATCTGCATTTTCTAAATATAGAAAATTTATTGCATTTCCTAAATTTTCGCTCTTACATCTGCGTTTGACTCTCATTAGCCTTTGTCCGAATTTATTATTTTGCTTATTTATACATAACAATTCTAACAAAATTCATACGCTGAAAGCGTACAACGTGACTGGATCACAACGCGCGATCCTTCAGTTAGAAATTTTTCAACAGACGTTTAGAACTCTCTTTACAGCAGGCTTTTGTCTTTGTGCGGATACATACCGAGAAACCTGAGAGTCCGAGCCGGCAAGCTGGAATCGTCATAGCCGGAACTGCAACTATTATGTTCTCCTGGTCGGGAAATTAGAGGCGACGAGAAAAAGAAAGACGTTGCCGGGAAGCTTGTGCCTGTGTGTCGGCGCACTTGGACTTCAAACTCTGACGAGACGCCGTTTATTTTCTTTGTTCTATGTCATTCTTGCTTCAAACCCGGACAGATCAAGTTGGCGCAGTTGCGATCGATCGATGCAATATATCCGTAGCGAGTGTTTCAGAAACGGGTACCTCTATAACGGGGCTTATATCGCGGCTAAGCACATGCGTATAGAACCCGTAACTTTGTGCTGATTGCAAATGAATATGGAGATAGTCAAAATTGATTCTGCCAGTAATGATCATAACGGTATTTCTTTTATTTTTACTTTAAATTATCGTATTCGTAGAGGAAATTATAGGAAGACTCAGACTCACTTTAGTTTCCAGAGTCCATTTAGTCAGAGAGTTAATAATAGCGGATGTTGGATTTCCGGATATTGAAGATAACAATTTTCGGAGATTTCTCCCCATAAACGCGAGAAACCATTAAAAGAGAAAAATCTTACTTAATCTTAAAATTATAGCTCAAAACTAAAAGGTTATAATATATAATTTCTTAAATATTTTAATAAAAAACACTTCCAATATATATATATCGTAATAACTTACGTATAGCATACATTATACGAAGTTATACGAATAAAAAATTTTTAACTATTTTAACTTAGATTTATTTACCTTTTGTTATAACCTACC
>NW_012130116.1:533752-539808 GCF_000143395.1 Atta cephalotes | reverse complement strand
TTAACTTACTTAAATTAATTAGTACTACTAACTAAAGTAATATATATATTATTATATTAATTAAACTAACTACTATATATATATATGTATATATATATATATATATATATATATATATATATATATATATTTATATAATGCTTTATTTTTTCTTCTAACTAATTATATGATATTCATAACGTTTTCTCTTGGCTGCACTATCGTCCACCAGTGCAACACTCAAATAATGTAACGTGGCTATATACGTGGGTATAGTGCAAATTTTATGCACGAAGTGGGGTTTTGTTACACGAAAAGAGATGGTGTAGAGCCAGTGTGACATTAAAAATTTGAAAATGGAAGTCAACCGGCAGCAGAATTAAACACGAAACATGAAGTAGTGTACACCATGTATATACACTTGTGTCGTGCAACACTGATGCAGCACTTACACGCAATTGGTGTAGTGCGAGGTTACACTCAGTGTATCCCAAGAGAAAACGCTACCAATTTATCATACGATTTTTAATGCAAAGCCAGCTTTAAGAAATAAACAGCTTCTTCGTTCCAACAATTACTGCCAGCCACTTTTTGTATAATAATGCAAATTTTATAACATTCATTTGAGCTTGAAACACTTATGTTGCTCTTATACGGTAACTTGAATTTTGGGTCGAATACTCAAAACGTTATCTAAGATTAATCTTCAGTTTTGAAAAGGGACCAAATTACCTAAAAGTGGAAAAATACGGAAAATCTGAAAAACAGATGTGCATTTCCTGGACAATATTCGGAGTTATATTGTTATATTACAAACGTTACTGTCTAAATGATTTGGGTCAGGTCAGGATTGACATTTCCTTATCGTTTGTAGCTTTTAGTCGTACAAAGAAAAGGACTACTTTCCGTAGAAATATCTAAAAGTGTAGATATAGAGTTGAAGATAATTTTGTTGAATGTTGAAAAGATAATTTTTTTGTTTCGTGAACATCGTAATTCTTAACAGCAATGGTCTTCTAAAGGCGTTATATACGTCTTCGCATATAGTCGCAATGAATATATGCCGATGGCGTGTGGTACTTGCGGGAATCGAATGTCGAATGCGTGTATGCAATGCAGAATGCGGTTCATTTTTCATCAAAGGATTATTGTACCGGATCTTCGTGAGAAAATTCAGATGCATCCGCGCGATATATTGCAAGGGCGCCCGCGATATTTGCATGCCGCAAGCAGCACGAATCGTCTTCACGTAAAGAAGATAAAATCTAAGGTTTAGACGGATGTAGGTACGAGTTGAGCGTCGTAAAATCGCGCAGCACGATGCATATGTTGCACATTCCGGCGCGTCGTAAGTCTAGAAGATGTTTTCGTTTATCTCGCAAATGCTCTCGGCATGCACTAATGTAGATATATTCTTTGAAAGATCCGTCTCAGTCACTTTATGAATGAGTCGTCTTGATCCATAAACGTTGATGCGCGTGCGTTTCCAGGAGGCTAATAAGAGATATGTTTGAGGAGAGGAAATTTCTCGATCAACAATAAGCAATCTTGTATGGTGACGTACATCCGTCTTTTCTTACCATATGCTACATATACATAATATGACGAACATTAAATGTCCTCATACATGAGCAACAGGTTGCTCTTAATCTATCTAGGACACCAGATGTACGACATTGCGTGTATATATGGGCGAGTTATTATGTGTATGCGTTACTTCGTATATGTATTTTTTCTAGATGTTAGAAATCACATTTGTTTCACGTCATTTACAGCTAACTCTGTTATTGTAAGAAAAATACAAAACGCAGATTTAAAGTTATATTATAAGTATTATGTACTCAATATTATAAGTATTATGTAATAATAAATATATGTATAATATAAATTATAAATTTTAATATTTATAATACATAAATATTAAAAACTAATATTAAATATTATAGATTTTTGTGTAATGTTAGAATATTGATAAAGTATAAAAATATTTTTTTTTCGTCATAAACTAATTTGATTTTTTTAGCTCGCAAAAAAAGGGACAAAAAAATGAGATTTAAAGGTAGAATGGCTGACATTTCAGCTTCAGGTTTAAAATATGTTTTTTAAGCGTCGAACGAGCGACAGAGTGGAAATTGTTGCTGCACGAATTCAGTATACAGTTGACACAAAATTGAGTCACAATGATTTTCAATTTCGTGACCCTCCTATAAACCGGTTTGTCCGATTTACGGTGACTATGGTAATGTTTCGAGAGATCGGAATGCATGGTTCCACGTGTGCAGGACGAATTACGATTGCGATCGAAGTGCTTCGTCGGACAACGTACCGAAAGCAAATAAAAAAAAAAGAATACAAGTGAAAGGTCCGTCGAGGTTAAGGAACTTGACGAGCCCTAATAAAAAGCGGTTGTGTGTTATTTTCAATTATTTTCATTTTTATTGCAAAATACCTGTAATTCGTTTCTCTCCGTTCACTTGTATACAGCTTATTAGATAATTCGCATACATGAGAGAATAAATAAAATTATGAACGAAGAATTCTGTATGTCATTTCTTCAAAATAGCGCCAAACAATTTCTGCGATCAGAACTGAAGAGAATTTATATATAATATAATATATATATATATATATTATAGAAAAAAATATTGTTTAACGAAAGAAAGAACGATTCTGCTAAAATATTAAAAAATTTACCTATATTGATAATAATTCATGATGATGAATTACAAAAGTCGATGTTGCCTTATCTAAATTTTCACGATGTTGTGGTCTTTAACTTCTACAAAAAAATCTGTATGTTCACGAAAGATAAACGATTTTGTTGAAGTATCTAAAAACTTTTACTGAATACAAATTAAAATAATTATACAAATAAAAAATAATTATATTGAATTATCAAAATAATTATGTAGAATGCTGAGCTGATTGCTAGAACATAAAAATTTTTTGCAGTACATTATGCTTGAATTTCCTACATAATTATTTTGATGAACGAACAAAATTATGTAGGAGGATACTTCCTACATAAACTAAACAGTTTTATTGAAGTATTTAAAAATTTAGGTAGATCTAAAAATAATTTTGTTCAATCATTAAAATGATTATGTAGGAAACTCAAGTATAGTGAGCGATACTGAAAAATATTTAATAGTTTAACAATTTATCTTCCGCATCCTACATAATTATTTTGATAGTTTAACAAAATTATTTTCAGATCTGTACATTAAATATCTACATTTTTAAATACTTTAGCAAAAAAAATCTTCTCTTTTCATGAACATATAGATTTTTTTGCAAAAATTAAAGACACTATAGCATTGTAAAAATTTGAATAAGGCAACATCTATATACTTCTGTACACGTAACTCGTCGATTAAAATGAAATATATCATGTCTTTAACGCGCAACGCGATGGAAAAAAAATACAAATTACGTTCGCCATCGTGACTTATCAAGGTACGCATTGCATAGCTGCACACTCATGCCCGAAGCGATGATCAATATGAATAGTTAACGAGGACAACTGACGAAGCGACAGCCACGATGAGAATCAATCGCTGAGTTGTAATTTTTAAAGGCGTTTAGGAGTCACGGGAACAAACGTATTCCATTGTGCGCGTCGGCGAATCCAACAATAGCGGCTTCTGAATCTCTATGAAAAAATTCTAGAGAGCGAAGGCGATTTTTCTCGACCTGTATACCACAAACGGTTCGTTGACAGCGTATGTGGATGTTAATTAAGATAATGATGTTTAAAGATGTACTAAAGATGCGGTGAACTCTTCGTCGATTCTTCCGTATTCGGTTTAATTAGCAAAGAAGCAAAGAAAATTAGCACAAAGCATAGTGGTGTTGATGTTGTAATAGATTTGATGATTATTGAGATAATTGACTGCATACTTTATTACGAAAACTACAACATGTACGCGAGAGAAAAGATATATATACATATACATTTGAACTATAATACTATCCTCGAGCTATTGACGTGATTAATAAGAGTTACGTATTCTGTTGAAATCATTTCGATCATTTCAAAGATACAATTATTTTCAAAGAGGCCAAGTAATGCGAAAAATTACAAAGTTTATGATGAAGATACGAACAGCTCGTACAATATTCGCGTTGCATAAGATGAATACAGGCTGCCCGACATTGCGTCATCTCTCGTCCATCTGGTCCATCGATTGTATAGTCATGGAGACGACGAAAAACATAACAGCGGATGTAGCAAAGTCCGCGGATGTGCAGATTATTACGAATGTCCTTACGCATCCGCGAGTTCGCATGAATGGAATCGAATCCGTAGTAATTCTCACACTTCCGATGCATTTACGCGAATGAGTCATCATCCAAGATCGCGGAGTACTTGGAGTTTTCATACAAACGAACGCGTTACTCATAGCACGCAATACCAACGTCACGATGATTGTGCGAGATAATAGAGTTGAACAAAAGTTTATTATATTTTTAAAAAATATTATAAATCTTTCCCCAAGAATAATACAATATTATATGAAATCTTGTAATTATTTCGAGATTTCTCCGAAAAAGACCGCAAGCGTACTTCGCTTTTTGCGGTTAAAGTAATCATGTAAAATGATAAAGGCTATACGTTCACAGAAAAAATAGTTTGGCAATTTGTAAAATTCTTTAATACGTTTATACATTTAGATCCAATGAAGAAATTGAAAGCAAGATCCAATCATGTTAAAGAATCTTACAACCGTTGAAAAAAATATGTCGAATTTAACATAAATTACATGTCTCAAACGATTCACTCAAATTTTTTGGATTAATTTAACACAAGATGAAGATTACATAGTTATATAAGAGAATAAATACAAAAGAAAGATAATATCGACACAATTTATTAACAAATTGTGGAAACATATTTTTTCAATAAAATTAATATTTATGATATGTAAAATTAACCCATATTTTTTTTATTCATTCATCTTAGAATTTACGTTTTAAAACACTTTATTTTTACGTTGTTTACTTATTCATTTTGAACTAAGAAATGTCGAATATCAGTTTACACACACAACGTAACACAAAATCTCTAAATAACATAATTACATGTATTAAATTAAGGCATCTCGAATATATTAAAAAATTCAACACAAACTGTTAATAAGAACGTGAGTGAATCGTTTCCACCGCAAATACATAATTTTTTTTACGCTGCAAAACTGTTTTTTCCGCCAAACGCAGTTAATAGCACTTTGATTGTCACACGGATTTCTGTATAATCGATCCCTGACATTATACACTATATAATTTTATACTTAATTTTTATAAAACTTTCATAAGTATAAATTGATTTATTTGATTAAAAATTTCATGTTTTTTAAAATATTTATAAGATGTATATATTCAAATTGATATACATATGGCGCCTTGAACCTATATAGGTAGATATATATTTAATTAAATATACATGACAATCAAAGTGGTAAGAAAATTTGAAAAATTATAAATGCTATAATTTTTTTAATTTTGCTTAATATTTTTCTATATATCCTCGCAAAAAAAGTTTTGACACAAGTTAAAATCTTTCAAATTATTTCATATTATTTGCGAATTGTATTCTAAATATATCGATTTTAAATATTTTAATTAGAAAAAAAATGATACACAAGTTGAATTTAAATATTTTCTAAAGAAAAATGACACAAGGGAAAAATGATAATTCAAAATAGAGATAATTTTTCGGAAATAATACCATTACAACATTATTAATATCTACATCACTTCAGAGAATTTGCAAAAAGTAAATTTGTGATTGTTTTTATATATAAGTTTACTCATATATATATATTTGATATCATCATAATATATATAATTAATTTTAAAATACGCAATTTTTTCTTTTCTTTCTCTTGAATATTTTTATATTTAACTTTTCTTGTGGAAGAAGACGATATGTATATGTAGATATTAATTCTAATAATAAGATATATTTATTTAATATTTCAATGATTGATCTAGTAATTTTGATTTTTCATTTATAGTGTATTATTGTATAAAATATATATAAATATATATATATATATATATATATATATAAATAA
>NW_012130116.1:531573-533732 GCF_000143395.1 Atta cephalotes | reverse complement strand
TATATATATAAACAAAAATATGTATATTTAACTTACAAGCTTAGATATTTTCAACAAATTTTTGTAAAAAATTTCGAAATTATTTCGAAACTTATATCACTTTCAAAAAGCTATTTATCTTATTCTATTATTTTATTAGATCTCGCTTCAATGTCAGGAAAAAAAAACGAGAATGAGAACCGTCAATTCGTAAATGAGTTTCGAATATCAATAAACGTACAGATGTAGAGGCAAAAACTCAAGGACGGAAAGCTGCTTCTCTTTGATTGTGAAAAGTTTGAGAAATACGAAGAATCTTGCAAGGGCAAATAAGATTTTGTTATTTTTCCTCAAAGGATTTGTTCGTACCAGTGAGAATGCGGAACGGACTTAAAGTAGAATAAAATTATTAGAATCGTTAATTCTGATAATATACATAAAATTCTAATAAAAAGATACAACTGAAATTTATATTCTAGTTAGGAAAATATAGCAAGATTCACATACAATAATTTCACATTATTGCAATGAAAGATAATGACTTTTATTATATTTTCTGTAATGTGTAAAATTTCAAAGAATTTAAAATAATAAAGATGCAAAGTCCTATTTAATAATAGAAGTGTAAAGTCTCTCTAGTTATTAATATTCATGTCTCTTCACATGACTTTTGGAAACTCTTATGCAAAGCACAAGAGCCAACATAACAGCCATGAAATTCATCATTAATTCTTCTTGGTAAAATAAACTGTGACTTCGACGTCTTCATATACATATATTTGTATACTCCAGCAACTTGAATATGCGTGAACATTGCAAATTTTTCCTTTTATACAATTTTAGCACGTCTCTCCACTTTATCTTTACCACCTTCGTCAATGTTTTTACGCGTCGTTGACTGACAAATACAAAAGGCTGCTGCTGATTGAAAATCGCGGCTGAAATGATTTACTTCCACGAAATGTTAAATTATATAACGAGTATAATACTGATTTCAACCAAGATTAGAAACTAGATTGGAGTCTGATGAAACCTTATACAACAAGATACTCCGATTCACAATTATTACAAAATAATAATTATTACATAATTGAGATGATTTTTAATATTCACGAGATAATGACAATAGAGGTATCTTTCTAATAATACTTTTTTTTCTTTAGAGAAATCGCTTACCATGAAAACGATTCGGATGATATACATTTTATCTTAATCGATATCTCTAGAAATTATCTCGCTGTAATATTGCATCATCCTACAAAATTTACGCAGAAGAATGACTCGACAAGCGTACAACAAAAGAATATAAGTATAGTATTCCAACACGTATTCCTGCCTCTTTGCCTCCTCCCATCTTCCTCTTTCCCGAAGTGTACGCGAGTTGGAAGATACCGACCACAAAATCTCTGGGATCTCGATTTCCCCTCAGACTCAAAAAAAGGGGGCGGTAGAAGGGAAAGGGGAGACGACGGCCGGGCAACTCCACATATGCGTGTCGGTGATATAGGGTCGTCCCCTAATTCTCCTATTCCTGAACCAAATGCCGCCTGTAAAAAGGATGATGGTAGAACGGTAGATGAACGCGTGGCACGTACTGTATATTGTCGACAAGTACGTACTATAGCAAATTGAGAGACGCGCGTCGGGGCTCCCCTCCGTTGGGTATCCTTCCCCATGCAGGAACCAATCTCCCCCCTCCTCCCTCCCCCCTCCCCTTGCCATTCCCTATGTACGTGTCTGCTCTGGCGTTTCGTCGGTCCTTTGGTACCCTCACCGAGTCCCCTACCTTCCCCTGCGTCTCTTCACCGGAGCCCCCTCCCCCTAGATGACACAACAAACAACCGCGACTTCTCGTCAGTTGCCGCTCAAGATATTGCTGTTTGTGCGCACGCACGTACGCACGCCGACTACATTCTATGCTGCGGCTGTCTCATGGCAATTTTTGTGGGGGGAAAAAAAAGAGACTCTGTGTGCGAGGAAAGGGAAGCGTTTATTTCCTTCGCGCGAGAGAGGAACAAAAGACGGAGCATCTAGGGAGTCGCGGCGAGCCTCGCCGCTGCACAATTTTGTTTCGCATCGTGCGTACACGAAGCAGTACCTCGAGTGAAGGAGGGGACAATTTGTCGGGAAGGGGGATGGAGGAGTGAGAGAAAGAAAGAAAGAGAGAGAGAGAGAGGGGA
>NW_012130116.1:494301-530804 GCF_000143395.1 Atta cephalotes | reverse complement strand
GAGAGAGAGAGAGAGACTGTAAAAGAAGGGCACGGAAGGAGGGAGGAAAAGAGAGAGAGTGAGAGATAGAGGGAGAAAGAGTCCGAGAGAGGGGAGGGGGGCAGTAGAAAAGGAAGGCGAAGCGGCAGGGCAGCAAGAAGCGGAGAGAAGGCGAGACGGAAGGAGGAGAAAAAAGGAGGGAGGTAGAGAGGCACGCCGCGTGGACAACCGTACGCTCGTGTCTCTCTCTCGTTTCGTTTTGCTGCTTTCGTTCGCGCGAGAGCGCGGTGGATGAGCTACGCTCGTTAGTGCCGGTTGATGGTACGTCCTCGTGGTCCTGAACGACCTGAACCTCTACCCGCGTCGTTAAAATTCATAATCTGCCGAGAGAAGAGGTCTGAGGTAGCCTCGGCGTTTTCTTGAGGATCGCACGTGGTGTTGGTAGTGTCAGTGGAGGTGGAGGAGGTGCCGGCGCGCGGCAACTACGGCGGTCAAGGAGGATCCTCATCTTTGGGAAGCCTCTTCGTCGAGGAGGACGTCGTCCTCGTGTCGGCTCGATAGCAACACCCCGACGCAATCATGTATAAGCTACTGGGAGGATTGAGCAAGTATCTGAAGCGGCAGGAGATCATCACGGACTCTGTGCTCTTTCGTTTGCATAACCACTTCACCACGGTATTGCTGTTCACGTGTTCATTGCTCGTCACGGCCACCCAATACGTCGGTAACCCGATCTCATGCATCGTCCAGGGTCTGCCTACTAATCCCATCAATACTTACTGCTGGATAACATCCACGTTCACCATGCCAGACGCGTTCAATCGACAGGTGTGTGATTTTCGTTCGTACCTATTCTGATCCTCGATGAACGTAATCGTTCTCGTTCTCCATCGATATTCCTGTCTCCTCCTCAAATCGGCATGCCATTGATCGAGATTTCATAACGCTGACTGTAATAGAAATGTCTGAAATTATATTTGATTACTAGGAAAGAAGTCTTTTTATGTTAAGGTGAACAATAGTAAAAAAAATATTAACAAAGTTGTGAAGTATAAGATAACGACTAGGAATATTTTTCATTTAGTGACAAGTCGACACAATCATCATTTTATTTTTCTTGACATTTAGTGACAAAGATAGAACTACTACGTTGTGTCGATTTGTGTCGCCAAATCGAAAGTAGTCTATATTTTTATAAAATCGGCTCTTCAGAAATTTATATTCTTAAGATAAATTTTTTCACATTTTAAAAATCTTTTTCGTAATTTTAAAAACAATTTCTTCATGAATAAGAAAAATAACGTGCATTCTGTGGGAGCAATAATTCACACAGTGATTCCATCTCAAGTATGATACATAATGCGATTGTAATACAATAGACAAATTAGTAACTGTCTTTTATTAATAAACTTCATTAATTTATTTTATTAATTTTCTTAATAAAATACCAGAAAAAACTAATTTTATTAATAACAAAGACTTGTAATATGAAAATTATTAACTCTAATATTTTATAACAAAAAATTTTTTTTGATTTGGTTTTGATTTTATACTCTTTAAATATTCAAATACGAATTTTTGAAAAAATAAATTTCTATTTGTTGTAAAATTTGTCGGCAGGAAAATCGTTATGGATTATGCAGAAATCTTGCCGCTGTTGGCAGAATGAATTTCGATAGTAAAAAAAAATGATAAAAATTGACCGCGGAATCAAACAATATAGCTCTGTATGAAAACGATCGATTTATACACGATCACAGATTCTCATGTGGTTCAATTTTGAACTTTCCAAAACACTTCGATTTTATCGGCAATATAAAATATAAAACATAATATACATTAAAGAAAACGACCAAGGTAAAAAACCGAGTCAAAGCGAGTAAAAGATAATATTAATTTATTTATATAAAGTGATAATAAAAATATCACAAAAAATTTTGAATTTTAATTTATATCCGTTTTTTACCAACGTAAATTAATTTTAAAATCTCAGTTCAACTTACTCTTCATATTTTTCTAATCATTAGAACTAAAAAAAGATGAAGAATTAGTTGAATCAAGATTAAAATTCAACTAAAGTGATAGAAACGAACATTAGTTCTCTTCAATTGTATAATTGTTGTAGATTATATATATGTATATAAAAAAACAATATATATTATAAGAAAAATATCAGGAGAAACAATCTCAAGTGTCAGGTATATTACTTGAGAAACTTTCCCAGAATACCATATTTTCATCCGGCAAAAATGGAATTTGATTTACTGTAACTTCTGTTTTTTGTTATAAAATATTAGAGTTGATAATTTTCATATTACAAGTCTTTTTTATTAATAAAATTAGTTTTTTCTGGTATTTTATTAAGAAAATTAATAAAATAAATTAATGAAGTTTATTAATAAAAGACAGTTACTAATTTGTCTATTGTATTACAATCGCATTATGTATCATACTTGAGATGGAATCACTGTGTGAATTATTGCTCCCACACAATGCACATTATTTTTATTATTCATGAAGAAATTGTCTTTAAAATTACGAAAAAAGATTTTATATCTGCTATTTCTTTGTGAATCGTATAATGTTCAAGAAAGTACACTTGATTACTCTGCGAATATCTGGAAAATATTTCATGGCAAAAAGAATGATTAATGAGTCAACTAATGGTTATACAATCATCACGTTTGATGACATTACATTTTTTAAATTACTTAGAAAGTAATATATTCTTAACATACACTATGTTCTTACAAGAAGTACGTCATTTCTTAGAAACGACTTATTTTATAAACATTTTTTTATACTTCAAAATACGTGGAACTTGTTCGTTATTCAATAGGAAGGCTCTATAATATTGTCTTTATTGATAATCCATACGCGCATTGAATAAAAGCTATATATGCGAAACTATAGATTGCGACGTTATCATATATGGAAATCAAATACTGATTGTATTACTGGCTGACGCGACTTATCGGGCCAAAGCTTTAGACACAAGCGCAGTAATCTTTAGTTTTTTTTTTCATTTTTAAAAAGCTGTACATTTGAAATCATCTTATACTCGTTCATTAATTAATTATGTGATTAGATTATGTTCCAGAAGGTAAATATTTCGAGTGTCACACGAAGTATGTACTATCCAGAAAACGTGACATTTGCGGAATATTTCTTTTTTACCCTTGAAAATCAAGAATTTTCGTGGAACTCTATCAGTATTCAAGAAAATTTTACTTATTTTATTTCTTTCTGAAAACATTGTCTCTTTGATCATTTTTTCTTGATATTAGTTAGCAATAAATATGGCATATTTGTGTACATGCATGTGCATTTTTGCGTGTCTCTTAGGTTTTTACAAAAATCAAGCTGATAGAAGGTAATATCCAGCAGAAGAAAATAATTCATTGATATTGTAATGTTTGGGTTTTTTTCAGATTATTCTATAGATTTCTTGATTCCAGTTATAGGACATGCTAGATATAATCTCGTGGAATCCTTATTTTTTTTACTAATTTATAATATATTTTATAGTTTGTTTGCATTACTTGCATTTCAAAAATTATTTCAAAATTAAAAAATGATCTAATCTTTTATTGGAAATTTTGAATAAAAATATCTATAAAATCATCAAGGGAATTCTCAAGGACTTTTTCCAAGGTTTCAATGAATGTTCTGATCACATAGTTTCCTTATTTTGTTGCATCATTTTGTAAATAATATCACTTTCGACACGCGATACTGCTTCATGATTAAGAAATTTGTTACGTTTACAGTTTTGATCTAATAAGCCAGTAGCAGGTAACATAATCAGCATTTGATATTTCCATATGGATAAACCCGATATGGTTTCACATATTTTTCACGTGCAAATTTTAAGAGACATTTATATATATATATATATATACAATAAATAGTCTCGAATTTATTATTTTTAATCAATTAGAATTAAGTATTAATTATTTGAATTCTACGCGAAATTAAAATACAAAATTCTTGCGAATATAGGCGTAGCAATGAATTTGTTAGGGGGGGGAGGGAGAACAAATTAGAGTCGTGACTTTTGAGAAGAATCTTCGAATAGTATTTATATTGTTTTATATTATTTTTAATTAATAATTAGCAAATAAATCACAAAATTACATATTTAATTTATTAATTAATTTTTCTCTTAAAATTGTAAATTGATTCTTCGAACTAAAGAAACTTATAATACTAACCGTCTTGGATTTTTAGAAAATTTTTCTATAACATTTCAATTTTTTTTTTCAAAATTAATTTCTTGTAAATACTCATTAAGCATGTTTAAGCTTTAATTATTTTTGTTCTTTAAAATTTAGGGAGGCGTAGTCCTCCTGCCCCTCTTGATTAAGCTCATAATTATGGATATTATATTATAAAAATTTGACGTGCACTGTCGGCAAAAATAAAGTTAACGAGACATTTTTGTTCGAAATATTTGAATACCATCAGATGTGCGAGAATAAACAAAAGGAATGCTACGTATCTATATGGCTAATGAGGCGGAGATAATTGATTCAACATCGAACGAGATGTTGGAAATTGTAGATAATCAACTGCGGTTTTAATTGAAATATGTGGGACAATTGAGTTTTGCATGATGTACATACGTGCTCTGATGTAATAATAATAGTACATACAGGAACATCGATGTAGAGCCGAAGAAAATAGCTTCGTGTATTACATTATTACTAAAATTTATATACTCAAATATTAGAGAATCATATAAAATATCAAAAGCATTTATATAAACGTGCAGTAATATATGGCTGTAATTTATACGATTTTTTTGCGAGTTGTACTTTGAAATTTGACCATCAATGTATTTATAGATTTATAGATGAATTGGTAAGTCGTTTTTACGAATGCAGAGAAAATGATGAAAATGATGACTGTACAGATTTCTTTTAATCATCTCCGAGAAGCTAAAATTTTTTATATTGCATTGTCTACTGTGCTGCTGTATAAATGTAATATTCAACAAGTGCATTCATCATTGTTTTTAATCCTGAACCGTCAATTACTCCTCAGATAAGAGATTGCTTATGAATGTATCAATACGAGGAGTTGATAATATCGTGGCGCATTGATTATTTTTAACGACCGTTCGAGTATCGCTCGAGTTTACGATATCTTAGGAAAAATTTAAAATTAAAAAAAAGTAAGTATAATTTGTTTTCATCTTTTCATCCTAATCAAGGAAATTTAAAATATGTTCTTTTCATTTGAGCTTCTTACACGATTTATCTTTTCTCTTTTTCTCTTCATGTTAGAGAAAAGAAAAAAAAAAGATAAAGTGCAAGAATTAAAAAGAATAAATCATTAAATACACCAAAAAGTGAATACTATTTGTGATATTATTAATTGTCCTGATAATATATATTATCCTGCTGTAATGACGCGTGCACTTGGTCTCCCTGCGTTTACTAAACATGAAACGTATCCAGTCAAGAAAAATATATAGCTGCGCAAGGAAGATTTATATTATCAACAGTCAAGACTTGCCAGTGTTGATTTCTAATAAAACGATATAAGCCAAGAGGGAGAGGTAAGGGTTGACTTCTTGTTATCTAAAGAGAGTCAAATAGCTTTATCATGCATTGAGATGCATATAACGCGGTGCCATCGTTATCGCTAAGTCGCTAAAGTCTCGTGTTTCCACAGGTCGGCTCGGAAGTGGCCCATCCAGGAGTGTCCAACGACTTCGGAGATGTCGAGGCAAGGAAATACTACACGTACTATCAGTGGGTCTGCTTCGTGCTGTTCTTCCAGGTAAGCAGAGGATAACCCTTTATCGGCAATCTTGCCACACGTGCGACATGATGAACGCGCGCCAAGGAGGGCTTCTCAGAGATCTTCTCATTGTTGTCTCCTCTTTATGCTCGTCCACTTGTCTTTTTGCTGATCCGCGCTTGTCCTTTACGTCTGGCGGCCCACGTGCTGACTCGTGCGTAGGAGATCATAAATGATCGCTTTAATAGCTGACAAAGATTTGTACAGTTACAATTGCGAGACAGATAAATTGTAAAAAGTTGAGTGTTAATCTTCAATCCATTTTCGAATGCGTCAACGGAGAAAGTTCTACTCCGGAGTTACTCCGTCCAAAAAGTAGTGATTGAAAAGATGATATTTTGAATCCATGTTTTAGTAAATTTTGATACAATTTCTTTACAGAATTAATTCGTCTAATTTTTATAACTTATAATGATTAACATTACATTATATGTATAATACTTATCTATTATTTATCTGATTATCTTTGTTAACAGGCGGTTCTGTGTTATGTACCGCAATGGCTGTGGGGTTTCTGGGAAGGCGGCCTGATGCAAGCACTGGTCATGGGAATGAATTGTGGTATGGATACCAAGGACAACATAACAAAGAAGAAAAGTATTCTCATGGATTACTTGATGATGCACATAAGGGTAAGAAAGTAAACAAATCGGCTCCATAAATTTGATTAATTTTTTTACTTGGCCGATGTAAAAAATAATAATGAAAAGATTGATTCAGAAGAAGATTGATTGAGAAGACAGATTTATTATTAGGTAGACTGATCCATTATCTAATTAGTCACTCTTGGTGATCACTGATAACTACTTGGATTTCAATAACATCGCACATGTTATTGCTAACGTTTAGTCATAATATTCCCTCTTTACAATGTTTTCCAAATACACTGGGAGATTAAATTTGAATCTATCTAAAATAGATAATCATAGAATTAGAAGTGATTACAAGAAACAGTGTTCGTAATGATTTGTTATTTAAAGATAAATAGTAATCTTACAAAATATTTTCATAAGATTTTATAAATATAAATGTAAAATAATCAGTAAATTTTAATCTGAATCCTTCTTAAATACAATCATAATTTTTTGCAATTTAAAATATCTAATAAATTCCTAATAAAATCTAATAAATATCTAATAAAATCTAGTTTGAATTCTTAGATGCGACTATAATTTTTTGCAATGTAAAATATCTAGTGAATTTTCTAACATGAATCCTTCTTAAATGCAATGTTTATTCTTAATTTCTTACAATGAAACTAAGTTGCATTTAATTAAATTATACGAGATATCCTGATGTCATTTAGATGAAATGTTAGTGGATGACCAAGAAAGTAGGAGGAGGGAGGGGAAGACATGTGACAAGAGAGGGAGATGACCGCGTTAAGATCAATTCGTTCTCATTGAGTCCAATTTGCTTTAATTCAACGATGAATTGTGCTTTCAGAATCACAACACGTACGTGTATCGGTACTTCGCCTGCGAAATTCTGTGCCTCGTCAATATAATCGGTCAACTCTATCTGATGAACCGATTCTTCGATGGCGAATTCCTCAGCTATGGTCTGCGAGTACTGCAGTTCTCGGATACACCGCAAGAGGAACGAATTGACCCCATGGTCTATGTGTTTCCTCGCGTTACCAAGTGTATATTCCACAAATACGGAGCTTCGGGTACAATACAACAGCACGATTCTCTCTGCATTCTGCCATTAAATATCGTCAATGAAAAGACATACATCTTCATCTGGTTCTGGTTCTTCATACTAGGCATCATGTTAGTTGCTCTGATAATATATCGAGCTCTAATCATTTTCGCTCCAATAATACGGCCGAGAGTACTACATCTATCATCGAGACTATTGCCCATCGAAACTTGCCAGAGCGTTAGCAGAAAAGTCGACTTAGGCGACTGGTGGATACTTTACATTCTTTCGACCAACATGGACTCGCTCCTCTATAGGGATTTCCTTATGGAATTTACGAAGAAGATGGGTAATACTAGCTCGAAGTCCGTGACCGCATAAGCGTGAGATCTTGGACGCGCACCTTGCGCTGTATGATAATTTAATTATTTAGTTCAAATACACCGATACACGGACTGACTCGCACCTCGCGGCGCGTTCCTGCAAGTATGTTTACACTAAGATTTATAATATAGTTATATTTTCATATATCCATGTATTAGTAACATCAGGTATGCGCAAGCAGTTGAGATTTAAATTGGATTTAAATTGTTTTTGTAGACATTCTGATCATTCAGGATCATCATTAACTTTTAAACAAAGAAGTAGTTGAAGCAAAACACATAACGAAACAAAATAACAACGACATGCGTCATTATGTTACTTTGCTTTGTTATGCGTTTGCTTTAATCACTTATTTATTTAAAAGTTAGAAGAATATTCTGAATCGTAGTGTAAATAATTAGTCTTTCCCAAGCGTTCAATTCTAGACATATATGTATATTTCATTTTTACCGTTTTTTTTATATTGCATGTATATCCATATCCCGCGTAATTCTATATACAAGTTGCTTGGGAATGATTAATGCAATGATCTTATACTCAGTCTCATGAAAGAGATTTTTAATAAAATAGTTTTATATGTAGGATACCTAAATAGATGCTAAAAACTAAGTATAAAGAAATAATAGACCAATCGAAAAAGTGTTTAGCTGAGAAATGATTGAATTCTAATGTAATTTTGAGATGTGAACGCGAACAAATAAAAATCCAGCTCAATTTCGTAGCACCCATAATGTATATAATATAATAGACATGTAAAGGGTGTTTTGACCTGAAGTTTTTCTTTATTAGTAGAAGAAAAAATAGAAAGTATTTCATTTTTGAAAATGTTAATTGAATTATTCTTTTTTAAAAATAGCTATCGCTTCTATATATTTTTTTTCCTTAAAAGTTGAAATATAAATTTTATAATTCGAGATAAAAAAACTTATTAATATTCAGTCTCTCTTTCGAGTTTTATTTTCATATATCAAGAAAATAGCTCGAATTTCCTTTCACAAATACACATTTGAGAACCACCGTTATATTACTTTATAAATCATTTTAGTTGTAAAAAATAATTGTACTATATTCTATAGGTATATTCGCCGTTGCTCAAAGCGGATCGACTTTTATTCCGTTTCCATAGTCGCATTCGAGAATTCGGTTCGTCGATCGTGACGGCCTTGGGGAAAAAGGTGCAGCATGTAATCTAACTGTTAACAGTGGATTAAGCGGTTTCCGTTGCCTGTCTACATAAATGACCGATGAAGTTGCAACTTATCGTGACGCAAACCTGTCGCGACATTTTCAGCGAACGTTTATCCATTCGACGGAACAGGCACTTTACGAGTGATATATGCGTCATTGTTATTCCCTACACGTCAATTAAGGGAGAAGAGGCTACATTAGGAAAGTACGTGATTTGGCATCACATACAAATCTTCGTTAGCTGTTATAGCGTGTGCTAGAACTCTCGACTTTAGTTTCGATAGAATTTTTTTTAACTTAATATTACTTGATATTGATATGGCATTACTTGATTTTTCTTTTGAATTTTTATTGATATATAATCAATTGATATATAATCAATTTATACAAAAAAAATAACAAGTAATAACTCTTTGCAATGACTTAAGAAAAATCAATTTCATTCGTCATTGGAATTAAGATCGAGGATTCTGGTACTGCCTAGTATGTAATTTATCTTCTTTCTATAATTTGACGCGAATTACTCTTGCGTTCTAAATGTGTATGTGTTTGTATAATACTTTCGCTGTCAACCAATTGCGTCATCTTGAACCGTAAGAAAACCGCGTTTGCAATATGGTCTTAACGCGACTAGCAATAAATGGTCACTGCACGCAGATTGCGACGACTACAAGTATCGCAGATATGAGAGAGAACTGTCAGCTTTTTTCAAGCTACTATTTTAATGGTAATATTCGTCCATCGGTCGCAATTACGTGCATGTTTGTGTTATTTTATTATATTAAGATGTGATAAATAGTGGTATTTTCAAGAACACTAAAGGTAGAAATTAAAAGAGAAAGAGAGAGAAAGAGAGACACACAAAAAACTTCAATGTTGACCCGCTCATCTTTGAGCGTCGACACACTTTGCGTGAGAGATTTTTTGCCTGTTTGTGTTCCACGAACAACAAAAATTGTTGTCGGACAAGACTTCCACTTGAAATCGTGGATTCGTTTATAAATTTCCTAGCATATAAGTTTTATTGTATCTACGTGCGAGTAGAGTGCAAAGATTAAACATTTTAAACGACCTAAGCCAGAGCTTGTGGTTTTTTTGCCTTGAACGTATGTAGGACAACATGGAGATTTCAACGCGACGCTTCTTGTTGACGCTTGTTTGCGATAAAGGTTCCTACACACAGTGACACATGCATTACATTTGACTAAAAATAATTTGATGATATGTGTTCGCCTATTGAAGCAATTTAGGACAAATTTTTCTGACATCCCATCTTTTTTATTTTATACAGAAATGAAAACTGATGGAATATGATTCATAATAACTAATTGAATTTCCATACATGCGCACAGAAATTAGTTTTTTAGCTGGTTGGTTTTACTATTGATATGGCATCAATTTTTTACTCGATTTTTCTTTTGAATTTTTATTAATATTCTGCTTATTGCATCATATTGTGAAATGAGACGAATACATTAAAAAAAATTTCATATTAAAAGAAATCAAATATATGTTGCATTTCTTTTTCTATAACAATTTACGATATTTAACTTTTTTTTATTTTATGAAATTTAGTTAAATATAATAATTAAATTTTGGACGCATAATAATAGATGATGACTTTGATGTAATCACATGTTTTATTTACTAAATTTTAATTTAATGAATAAAAATGATAGAAAAATTTTAATTCATGTTGAAAATTATAGTATCACGATTTAATAAAAAAATATTATTCGTTATAAAAATATTTAAGAGAAAATTGAGTTCATTAAAAGATATTAAAAGATATTATTGAAAGTATCAATAAGATAATGATTCCACTTTTTTTTAATTAGATATACTATTAGAGTGACTTGTTTTATGTCTGAGATTTAACATTCTCATTTGCGTTCAAGACGGACATCATCGCGTAACAACATTCGATTTGATGACGCATTTTTCATACCTGTCTACGAATAAATTAAACTTTAAACGGTTCTGATAAATTATTACTATATTACAGGAAGGCTGAAATTATATGATTGAAGAGAATTCAAGAAGTATTAAAAGAGATTTAACAAAAACTGAAGTAATATAAAACGATCTTTCATATTTTAGAGGATATTAAATTTTAGAGAATATTATGTTAAATTAATAAATAATTTAATCGTGTTTCATTAAACAGGTCAGTTTCTCAAATTAAATAATAAGATTAAAATGAAATCGGAAAATGTGAAAAGATATTATCTCGGAAAAGATGATATATACTGTAAACAAAAACAGTTGGTTGCATGTTTCATTTATCTTCCACGGAGATCCAATTAGTTTGGCTTCTCATTACCTGATTCGCCGTAATTTCAGCGCATCTCGTATAATGATTCACGCACGCTTATAATTATAATTATACAGAAGCGACATTATTTACACACAGTGGAATGCTTGACGTAAGAATTATTACTCGCACGATACGATCGTGATCAGTACAAGTACATATCGCGATAGAAACACGATGATCGAAGACTTGCAGACGACGGTAATAATGATTATGATACTGATATGTAATTCTTCGTAATTATTAATAATTCACACGCCGTAATGAGAAAAGTGTTTAAATGGAATATATAGAGTTTTTCTGAATTAACTCATTTAAATCAGTTAATGTGCGCAGTAAGTCAATAAAATAAAATAAGAGGACAAGATAACATTTTTTCCAAAATTAAATAAAATGAAATCAATTCCCGATACTTTTTAAATTTATATTTAATTGAAAACTATAACGATTTTTATATGTGTAAATGTGTAAAAGTGATATTTCCAATATTTGTTTTAGTGAAGCCGGGAAATCTGAATTTTATATTTTATTGATATGATTGATTCTGCATATATTTAAAAAAATACGTTCAATATTTGTTGCAATAAGATTATTTTCAATCGCTTCGTTATCTTTATTTAACAGTTGCGTTTATTATAAAAAGAAATACGTATATAAAAATATGATACGATAAAGTGCCTTGTAAATTCAATTGGATGCACTGATGCACATTGAAGCCATCGTACATAAATATTGACGTAAAGATGTGATTTAATTAATATAAATATAGAAACGAATAAACTGCGAAATCTTCAATATGTTTTATTGCGTTGTTAGGTAAAATATTTTATAATTCGAAATGTTCATTTTTTATTTTTATATTTAGATAAAATTATTATACAATATAATGATTTTAATATGCATATCATGATGCACATTGATGTGTCCACTTAAATTCGCTATTAAAAATATATGATATACAATAGCTCAAATTTATTATATTTATTTAGTATTATTATAAAAAATATTATCATAAGCTATTTATTATATAATCAATAATAATTTTATCTAAAAATTTTTAGATTATTAGAATAAAAAATTATCAGAAAATAATTATATAACTATTTTTTAAATATATTTGAAAAAACATTTATCGAGTGAATATAGTAAAATGAATTTAAATGTTATAAAATTATTAAATTATAAATACGTGTCTTTTAAATATGATAAAATAGCAAATTTATTACAAAGAAAGAAGAATAAGAGGCTTTGTTATAGGCGCCCTCTGTTCAACATCTATTGCTCGATGTTCACGTCGATAAACACAGCTGTCTGAACTTGTCTTGTAAATTACCGACTGATCGATCACCGAATAAAGAAAGAATACGGTAATTACGGTACGCGCGCGCGCATGTGTGTGTGGGCGTGCGTGCGTGCGTGCGTGTGTGCGTGTGTGCGTGCGTGCGTGTGTGTGTGTGTGTGTGTGTGTGTGTGCGCGTGTGCGTGTGTATGTGTGTATATTTGAAATGAAATGTAAAATAAATTTTACTTTGTATACCAAAAACGATTCTTAAGAAATCTCTTCCTCTTTCCTTCTTTTGAAAAAAAATTTATTCTTCCTTTCACTTCGATATTTTTTCTTAAAATACGAAAATCAGATGTATTTTATTCTATCTTCTTTCAAATTACATTTCTTCGTATAAGTATTAAAATAACTGTCCTTTTTGTTAATTCAAAATAGTAAGAAAATAATTATTTAATTAATAATATTAATTAGTAATTTAAAATAATAAAATGTTCATTAGCTTCATCACAATGTGATGAATATTGATCTCAAATTTGCTATAAATAAATAAATAAATATTAACTGTCTAAATATTAATAAGCAGATATTAATGTTAATAAATTGATATTATTAATAACATCAATAATGATAATAAACAGACTAAACCAACAGTCAATTAATGCATTACAAGTCGTTAGTCCAGTAAATAAACTGGATTATTTGTCATCATTTGAATGCCAAAATAACGTTAAAAGTGTATTACACGTATTTTTTAACAAAGTGAAAAAATTATGAAAAAAATTATAAATTTTCTATGTTGTATAATTTGAATGTTGTATAATATAAAATTTGGCGATAATTTCATTGGATGACAAATTATTTCAATAAAAAAATAGACATGTTTATAAAAAGGAATTAAAATGTGAAAATTTTAACTATAAAATTGTATTGTTAAATATTTTTTATTATTATTAAATATTGACTTTATTGGCCTGTTCCATATGTATACATATAACATTCATTTTTATACGGAATGTATTAATTTCCAATTCCACTTTTTGCAGAGACTGTTAAATACGGAAAACACACGGGATATTTATTAGTTAAATAAATTACATAAATATCCCGATATGACATGACAGACATGTTTATGTATTTAATCAAATGTTTAATTTGTCCATCGTAAAGACAGATCTTTGTGGCTCTCTTGTTTATCATGTAATTTGGAGCGATAATAATCGAACATATAAGAGACTAGTCTTTTGCAGTCGTTAAATTATTTCATTGTGATAACATATTCGAATATAAAAGACTTATTGTATTATATTTTTATGCGGATATTTCTTTTTGTAATGCAAATTGTAAAATAAAGAATAAAATAAAATACAAGAGTAAAATAAAATATAATAACAAAAATGGCGATTGAAAATCATTTTGCTGCAATGAGTATTGAGAGAGAAAGTATGCAATATTTTTTAAATACATGTAGAAGTCTCTCATCATTCCGCGATAAAATATAAGAAATTTAGCATTGATAAGAGAATTATATTTAAAAAGGTCCATTTTACACACATTTATATATACATATATACAAAGCTCCTTATTTAGACATATGAGACAGATCCCAAATTCACCAAACTGCATCATTAAATGTAATAGCATTATCGTCATAATGTATACTATTGTGATGATTTTTGATATTTACGAAATCATCATATTTCTTGGATCTAATGAAAGGTGGAAGATAAAAATGACCCCTATCAGAGTTAATAGACGCCGCGCGGTAGGAATCGGTCCTAAATTAGGGACGAGTACCCTGGTGGACGCGGCGCGGCGCGGCGCAGCGGCGGCGGCGAGGAGTCTCTCGCGTCGCCGACGCGACGAGGCGAACGCGCTCCCGGCGCAACGCTCGCCCGCACGCTCGGTTCGGGTTCGGCGTTTCTATTCCTGGAGCATGCCGACTCCTCGTCTCCGTACTCCTAAGCGGCGGTGCCGTGCCATGCTATGCCATGCCGTGTCCCAGCTACGAGCCGACGAGCCGAGAACGTGCGCCAGTGCGAGCGAGTCCGCCCGCGCGGATCCGAGCGTCTTTATACGCGGTTGCTGCGCGGTGCGGCGCGGAAAGTGGCCGCCGGAAATGTGCGTGCGCGTGCGACGAAATCGACGGAAGCGTGGACAGAACGCCGACGACGACGACGACGCTGTCGCTGCCGCACGCCAAATACGCCGACGTGCAGGAGGAAGCCGTCGACGCGATCTCGCCGCGATTTATCGTTGTGTCTGATCATCGCTCGGCCCGCCGTCGCTTATCTCGTCGACCGACCGATCGACCGATCGTCGCGTTACGGCGACGACGGTAGAACGTCGGATCGTCGGATCGTTGATCGGCGAGCGATCGCGACTGATCACGCCGACGGAATTAATGACGGAATGCCAGATCGTCGTTGCCGGAGATTTCTCCGCCGGAAATTGTCGAGCTAAGAATTCCCTCGACGCCGAGATCGGTCACCGATCGACGAGGTGTAACGGCGCTTGCACGCGAGTGACAAGCATGAGCGCCAGAGTCGATCTCCGCCTTCCTCTCTCGCTCTTTTCCATCTGCCGGTCACGATTGTCACCGGAAAACGTAGGTCCTCTTCCCGAGTTCTCGGTGCCTCGGGAAGAAATCTGTTCGCGCGAGATTATTGGAGATTACCGGGATAAACTTCCTTCTTGCGCGGTTATAAGAGATCATTATAGAGATTTTATGCAACGGCATACGCGTGTTTAAGGCACGATAAACCGCTAATCTCGCGTCACGTCGTTAGCGGATATACGGCAAACGATAATGCAAGTGTAGGGTAAAACTGTCACACTTGTTTATCATTATAATTAGGTTATATTATATACAAGTGAGACAATATGACGCATGAGATTTTAGCGTTTATCTCGAGCTACTTTGCAGAATTTCTCCGTTACTAAGAATCGAAAAAGATCGACTACATTGAAAGATTGGCTGAATATGGCATTTTTAATTGGTTGCAGCAGCCCATTTTTGATTGCGTTAGCCTATCGAAATATTGCCTATACTGACATTGCGGACAGGCTAACGCAATTAAAAATTAGCTACTGCAATCAATTAAAAATATTATGCCATATTTATCATCTAATTTGCTGCAACAACCAATTTTTTTTTTCATTGTGTAACTTCGAGGAATTGAAATTTCAACGCTGCAGACGCGCGAAAATTATGGCTATTTATTTGAGAAGCTTATAGAAGAAACACATTGCTGCACTGTTAGATATCAAAGAAGCAATAGTAAATCAATTCCTTGAGTTAAATAATATTTTGTTAACTTTCATATGTCAAAATAATGTAAATCCATTTCTCTGTTCGAATTGCTTAATTTAATTGCTTAGAAGTAAATAACGTCTAAATTAATGTATGCACTCCACACTAAATAATAAACACTACATTTGTGTCAAATTTAATATATTTCTTGAGTTAAATCGTTTAAAACTATTGTTTTAGTTAAATTAACAATATTACGAATAGTAGCAGTGGTGATCGATAGAAAATAATTAGAAATAATTCAAATTGGATATCAAAATTTGACGTTACGAATTTAACAGTATAAAGTAAATGTAGGTATCAGTAGTGAACGTGATCCAATTATAGAATATTGGAAATGACAAAAATGTTAAATATTAAGCTTTTAATGATATATACACTGTTAAATATATAGAATCAAATTTAATCTAATGTTAGTTGCCATCATTGCTACTAAATATATCGTTATTTTTTACCAAGACGATAATTAAATTTGACACTATATCGTCAAATTGACACTGTATAGTCAAATAACCATTGTTTCAGTATAAAATAACGATAATATTGAATAGGAACAGTGGCGACTCACGTTAAATTAAATTTGACTTTATAGACTTAACAGTGTATGGCTCTAATATGGCTCTAAATTTTTATAAACAAATTTACTTAGAGTCGTACATATCATTAAAAAGTTAATATTTAACATTTTGATGTTTCATTTCATCCAATAATTGGATCATGTCCACTAACTAGTACATTTACCTTAAAGATCTATCCACAGACAAAATTATGATTGCATGAAGCGTAACTGCATAAACGTATACATAAAGAAAATTATCCAATTTCACGTGCGTCCTTGATAGAAATGCGATTGGATAATTTTCTTTGTGGTTATGCAAGTTTGTTTGGATAGCTTCTAAGGGACATCTGCTCAGTCCTCCACAACGAAAACCGCGCTCGGTGAAATTACGTGGATTTCAATCGTTGATTGCCGGCTTCGGATATTTTCGGACGATCCTTGTTCGTAATGATGCATTGCTCACAAACGTGGCGATGGCAAACGTGCTGGACGGATGACTCGCGGCCTCATCCCGCACGGATTCAATATAGTATGTTTAGAGTATCGGTCAAAAGGTCTCTCACCATCTCAGAGCCACGTGTTTAGATTATCGGTCTCCCTTTACGAGAAATCGTATACGAAGTATTTTGAGAAAAGGAGCGCGTATGTACGAAGTTCACTTTTTTAATATTTCCGTTTAATAGTGTATTGAATAAACTTTCTTCTTCTTTTATGACTGTACGAGCCGTGCACGCAGAAGAAACAAACGAATGAAAAAACATGCTGTTATTACTACTTTACGTAGGTGATTCCTATGCTGTTTTCGTTATTTGGTAAAAGTCGTAGAGAGTGAAAGAAAATAATGAAGCGAGAGGAATCAGATAACTCCGGATAGTTTTGGAAAGCGTTACGAGAACGTGTATAAAAGTTTCTTGTATCTACTTCCATTTTTTATATTTATTAATGACACATATTAATTGTATTTCTATTAAATAAGAAATTACGTGATACAGATTTCCAATCATCAGTTATGTACGTTTCAGTTTTACCAAGTTAAATAAAAACGTACAACTCGACGGGACATTTATAATCTAAATAATGTGAATATTATGTCATATGATTTTATTCTTCATAGTCCCAAAAGACAATTAAAAAAAATTAAAGTCAAAAGATCACAAATCATTTAAAATATTAAAAACCATTTAACAGAAAAATAATAAAGTTGTCGTATTATAGTAAGTCCAAGTCATAATATGACACAATTAAATTATGATTAATTTTATTATTTTTGTCTGTTTAAAAAATTAATTTCAAAGAAACGACAACTCGATTTATGATATACATAAAATCCCAAAAACTCACAGAATTTAATATTCTTTTAGTAATATTAGATTTTATTAGAATTCTAATATTAATATTCTAATATTAATATTAGAATTAATTTACAGTTATATTTTTATAGTTATATTTTATAATTTATAGTTTTATAATAAGAATTTATAGTTTAATTTATAGTTATATTTTTTAGATTATATTTGTGAAAAAAATATCATTAGGTCGTGTTATTTGATATTTACACGGAAAAAAATGTATCTGTCGTAACTAATTTCAGTTTGTTAAAATATATTTGCTGTCATAACTATAAATTTATATACTATGGTGAAATGGTTTGCTGTTGCTACTATAATGTAGGTATTACAGCTAAGACATTAGCTATAACATCTATATTTTAGCTTTTCTCTGAAATTAATTGTGATACATATTACATTTAGTTACCACATGCAGTTTTTATTTTAGTTACGGCAGCTATTTTTTTTCCTGTGTAGATAATGAGACTAGATATAAAAATATAAAATATATATCACCATTAATTTCAGGAAAAATTGTTTTATATAAAAAATAGAGTATGAAATATACCCTCGGATAGTACATATTCTCGCTACACCTCTGCTATCTGAATTTATAATTTGTTTTTATATTTTTTCATTGATGGTCTAAAATTTCTAAAAAAAGTACGAAGAACGTATTATCATAATGTATAATAGAATACGTATAATAGAATAAGAAACAATAATGAGTTTCAATCGCGATCTTTCACAGCGTACAGACGTTTCAAAGCTCTCAGTTGAACCTCCCGTTACTTCTTGCCCTCTCACTTGTGTTATTGCTCATTGAATTGCATTCGAATTAAAGTGCGTGTACATTTCTCGATCACGAGTGAAACAGTATCTACAATTCTAATTTGTTTTATTCAATAAAACTTTCATTTGCTTTCTCATCTATTTTCATTAATCCTTAGTGTATATTGAGTCATTCATGTTCTGCATATTTATTTTCTTCAAAAAAACTAGGAGCATCAAGTAATTATAACATTTATGTGCATATAATTTTTTAAAACAATACACAACTTTACAAATAACTTTCTGAAGACGTTTAAGTTTATGTGAGAATCACTTGATAATTTCTGTAATTTGATAAAGTGATGAAAATTACCCGATACGAATGACTCATCGTGTAATAAAGGACCAGAAAATCATCGTGTATACTAAAGGTTAATAATATCATACGAGATGTAACAGTATTAGATTTTAATGTCAGAAAGTTATCTCGAGAGAGAAGAGATACGCGAAATTTCTCTACCTTTCCACTCTGATACTTTGATCTTCGCCGTTGTATCAATTTAAATAGCTCTAAATGTATCATGAATTCTATTCGTCATCGCGAATATCTCGATTCGCACGCGATTAAAGCGGACATGATAGTCTCGGCGATCTAATCGAATAACATACCGCTATGCTTTATTTAAATCGTGCCGCTTAACGAGTTTACTACAAGCGTCATCGTTAATTCACAAATCCCGGTTACGAGATGAAGCATGAATGTTTTCTATATCGGTCTCCTCATGATTGTATTTGAGTATCACCTATTAATGGTGATGTATCACTTTCCATCGCTCTTCGCACGTTCCTTCATTAGTAAATATCCAAAGTGCCGTTACTAATATTGTATAATCTAACGCGTGTTATACAACTCGAGCAGTAAGAATTTTCAAGTACCTCAGAGTACTCTGGAGTCGTACATTAAGCTCGTATTTTTGTACGTGTGGAGAAGTAGACATGCTGGATTAATTTAGCTATTTAGGCTACACGTGTATCTTATATCTGCAACAAGAAGATCATTAAAATGTTTTGCATTCTGTACAATAAAAAGTTAATGTTGGTTTTTTTTTTTTATTACTTGTATCGATTTATTAAATTCGTAAATATATTTTACATAATTTTTTAAACTTTAATTATTTTCGTAAATAATCCGCTATTTAAATATTACTTTTTATCTTACTCTATATAAAATTTATGTTATATATTAACATATTATTCAACAATGACACAAATAAAAAAATTGTTATTTTTGCTTGCAGAAAAAAAGCATTGAAGCTTTTGAAAAAGTACTTTCGTTCTTCTACAATCAGTTACTACAACAAAATTACTTTTCAAAATTAACATTACAAAATTTTAATGATTTAAAACATTGAAATTCCTTTTCTGGAAAACTTTGTTTTTTGAAATTGTGCCATTATTGTAGCAAATAAGTAATGTTATTGGAGTTAGACGCTTCTCGTCGGATCTTATAATAAATTCGGTTACTTGCATTACACTGAATTAGTGCACATTAAAGATTGTTTCATTATAAAATATTTAAATACAATGGCGTAATGTAATCTACTTTGACAATGAAATGATATTAAATAATATTAACGTAACTACATCATTATTGGATATACTTTTTCCTACCTAATATGATTGTTTGAAATATTCATGTGCTGTTTTACATTTAACTTTGCTAATTTCATGTACAACAACATTTAGTATGCACTAATCTAGTGTAGTACAAGTAAACAGATTCGCTATTAGTTTTTATTTTAGATATCTAATTTTGATCAAATTCGTTATTGTTATCAAATTCGAATATTTTTTTATATTCTTTTATATAGAGCTTCGATTTTGAACTTTAATTATTTTTGCAAGCAAAACTCGCTACTTAAATATTATTTTCTACTTTATACAAAATTTATATACATTGTTTCCAAAAAAAAATTATCTCGCATAATACTGCGTTAGATGCTTCTCATCGTGTCTTAGATATTCTTTTGTTAGAATCATCGTGGCGAATAAAGTCCAGCGAGTGATGCCGGCAAGCTGAAAGCTAACTACTATACGATTATCATCAGTGCTTTTCAAAGTATACCTGCAATGACATCTTAAAGGTATACAGTTAAAAAAGCTGGAATAGCATTGCCATAGTCCATACTTAATACCACTGCAAAGAACGCAGATGATAAACATTCTGAATGAGCTCGAGAGAAGCAAGAGGGAGCGGAATACATTAAAGTTCGGTTTACAGCGCGGGGATGATCGTATGCGCGGATTCCATTCGCGATTCGATTGCACAATCCGATTAAACGTTCTTGAAAACATTTCGATAGAAAATGTCTAGCAGTTACAATAAAAATCAAGATTCCACGCAATAAAAGATTATTCGATTCACGCTATATTTACGATTCATTCCGCTCCAAATATTCCGACATATTCGTTGACAATTACAAATGAAGTTACGATACGATGTGTAATCTGATAATTTATGAAATTATCGTAACGGAATCAAACTATATCACGCGTTTTTTTATCCGAATTTTAGTCGCGCATTGTGAGACGAGTCATCAGCTTAAAGATAGATTTTATGTCCATTTCTATTCATTTAAATCAATTTTTTAATATCGATTTAATTTACTTTTTTCTAATGTTAGAACTAAAAAAAAGATAAAAAGTAAATGCTGTTAAAAAAATTTATAATGTCAAATTATATCTCATTTGACTTACTTTAAATTAGATTTTTATAGGTCACCACTGCTTCTACTCAATATGTCGTTAAATAAAAGAATGGAATTGAAATTTAATTGAAAAAAAAATTAAATTTAACTTAAATTTTGTTTGTTATTCACTAAGTGCATACGTCAATATGGACGTAGTTTACTTTGAAACTAACCACGGAAATGGATTAATTTACATTTTAAGTTAAAAATAACAAAATGTTATTTAACTCAAGGGATTGAATTATTGTTGCTACTTTGATGTCTAACAGTGGATATTAATCTACATTAATAATAATGGATATTAATTATTAAAAGCACAGTTCAAACCTGAATTATTGTTAGAAATCAATTAAGATAATCCCTAAAGTTAAATAATATTTTGTCACTTTTAACTAGGTGCGTGTCAAAATCAATCAATTCATTTCTGTGGTTGAATTGCTTAGTTTCAAAATGAATAACATCCATGTGAATGTATATTTTTAGTAAATAATAAATTAAATTTGAATCAAATTTAATCAAATTCGAAATATTTTTCGAATTAAATTATTCAACTCCATTATTTTAATTAAAAAAACGGCATAATGAATAAGAGCAGTGATTTGTATAAATATGATTAAGAATAATTTCAAATTGGATATAAAAAAATTTGACGTTACAAATTTATTAGTGTGGGACCGTCTAATTTTGAAATCTCGATTCTGTTTATCGAGCGGAACGGTTCCGGTTTCCAATGATGTAAATCCATCCTAAAAACGATAGAGGCGAGGAAATCCGTGGTGTTATGTACCTCGCTTCGCTTTGCCCTCAGGTATTTCTGAGGAGCGCTTATCCGCTCCGTTTACTGCCGTGCGGTTTCGCTTGTGGCGGCGAAGTGCAGTCGCAGTGCGTAAACGCTAAAATAGAATAGCGCGCACGTCAAACAGCATTACGGGCCTTCTAATTTCTTGCCTAGCCCGGCTGATTTTCGACGGTACGAGTGGCGGCGAGGCACGTTGTAACGCACAACGTACGCTGACGGAGGCATAAAAAAGGGGGGGTGAGGGGTTCGTATCAAAGCGAATGTGCCTTTGAAGTGGCCGGTGCGTTAATTGCCACGGAGTTTTCGATCGTTTCGCTTACCCGAGCCCGCCGGCTCGTGGCATTAATGGGACGAAGGAGGGGGAGAGGAAGGAGGGAAAAATTACGAGAGAGACCCCATCGCGCCGGTTATAAATAAAGCCGGGGGCCCCCTCGAGCATTTCGCCGAGACTTCGCAATCCCCGTGCTCGTTGTGTATCCGCCGGTACCACTTGTCTCACTTATCATCCCGCGATATTCCCTATCGCTCAACCGCATCTGGAAAAAGTTTCTCCCGACTATACGTTCGCGTCGTATTTACGCCACGCGTTCGTTGCTCATCTCCGCGAAGTCAAATAAGAAAGACGGGACTGCGGACATCCGCTTTGAGAAGGTGGAAAGGGTAAGGGAGGGGGAAGGAAAGACAACGCTAATATTCAAGAATTAACTTTATCTACGTTTAATCATCGGTGTGCAGAGATTAGCAGGAAATTGGTGGCTAATTGGCAGGATGGAAAATTGCATATTGATATTGGCTCTTATACGTTCGTTTATCTTAACTGAAAATATTGAGAGATAATTATGTATGTAAATTAAGATTATACAAGTTATAACGCTTAACTTGATTAATGAGAACATGTTCATGTATCACATGCAAGTCGCAATGAAATAAGCCAATTCGATATAGTCGTAGGATTTTATACTTAAGATTTTTGCAGATATTAATATAGGCGTGTAAAGTTTATTTTGATTTCCGTACATTTTTCTTGGGAAAATTTATGCAACACGCTGATCGATGACACGCGTAGAAGAACCCACCAGGATTATCCGGAATTTACATTTAGCCTTAAAAAAAAAAAAAAAGAATTTCGTTAATGTCCAATGTGTAGATTGTTTCTGTATGTTTCGAAGTGTTCGATAATTTTGACACGTTTCAACGTTTCTCATTTCCATTTCGACGGGTTGCTCTTGTTAAAACATCGACAGACCGTCCGCAAGCGCGGAAACAAGTGTAAAATGTTTTATTTTCCCAAAAATGTTTCAACTCTAAAATGGTTACGGCGAGCGCATCCTATCTTGGCACAGACCCAATAACACAACTTCACCGAGTCGAAGAAAACCCTTATACTTTCGTAACATCGATAAAAAATCACCGCAGCCGTCGAGTGCACATAACAGTATTTCTTCGCCAATGAGATTACTTAAATTTCACGAATATAAAGCCCAGTTTACGGTCGTCTCGAGAAAGCACACGTGATAATTTGACTAGTTCATTGGCAAATACGGGATTTCATATTGGCAATACTTTACCTTGAAAATAGTCCGGTGGCCGGCTTGTACTTGATCTTGAAATCATTCGGAAATAAATCGGAAATAACGCGAACACTACGTTCGGACGTATGAGAATTTATTCCTGAATTCGTCGGGCAGATTTAATCCGGCTTTTACAGTGAACGCGTAATCGGATCTTTTCCTCGCGTGATCTAAATTGAATCGTTCTTTACAAAGCGTGAACGGAAGACAAATCAATCTTTTTGACAGGTCAATTTCGAAAGCTCTACCTTTTTATGAAAATAATAAACAATTGAAAACATATGCAAAATTGTTTGGAAAATTTTTATTATATTTTAATAATTTTTGTAAGAGAAACGATTTAACAATAAATGTTATCAAAGGTCTTTCTTTATCACTGAGAAGCTCTTCATTTTTATAACATATAATATGCTCTTCTTGTAATATTCAATTTTATTTTATTACTATTTGTAAAACGTGCAGAAATCAGTTATATCTTTATTGTAATTATTTTTAACATTTTTAATTATTTTTTAGTTTTTGTAAAGAAAAGAATTCAACAATAAACGTCAGCAAAAGTCTTTCCTTAATAGGAGCTTCCCTTTAAAATATATATTCTCTTCTTGCAATAATTTAATTTCATTATTTAATATTTTCTACGTTAAATGTTCTTAAATGTGTACAGTAATCAACAATAAAAAAAAAATCTCATTGTATTTTAATTATTTTTATAATAATTTTTGCAAGGATTTTTTTGAACAATAAACGTTAGCAAAGATTTTTTTCTTAATATTGAGAATTTTTTTGTTTTTGTAACACTATATACTTTTTTTATATCATTATAATCATTGTAATTAGGTTTCTAGAAGGAGCAGAAAACATGCATCAGCGATGAATCGCGAGCGGATATTTTCGTGCGCTTTCTCCGAAATTTTCCGCGAAGACGCGTCACTATCCGTTCTGTCTTCGCTTTATGAAGAAAGATGCTTCCGAATTGGACGATGAGAAGGCTTTCGATAAAACTAATCATATCTGTGCTCCCTTTTCTTGACATTTTACAAAAAAAAAAAAATGAAAAGGAATGGCGAGGAATTTATGGTGACTTTACTGCGACATCAAAACATAAAGACGAGAGACGAAACATGCAAAATTGCGAAAGCGAGGTGCGCCGTAAAGATTTTTCGCTCTTTCACGGACACTTTCCGAGAATATCGCGGTACAAATTTTGGTAACGCACGAAGGACTTTTGTAAACATTTCAAAGCGTGCAATCTTGTACGGTTGCGGTCGTTTTACTCGCGGTGTAATTTACTCGCGCGAATGACCACAGAACTGTACACGGAAAAAACGATTTTGCTGAAACATCTAAAATTTAGACACAGACTCAAAACTAATTTTATTGAATCATCAAAGAATAATTGCAAGGAACTCAGATACGATAAACAATATTGTAAACAATTTTTATATTCTAGCAATCAGCTTGAATGTCGTACATAATTATTTTGATAGTTTAATAACAAAATTATTTTTTATTTATATCTAGCTAAATTTTTAGATATTTCAGTGAAATCATTCTTTCCATGTAAAGTGAGAATTTGAATGAAAATTTTTTTATTTTAGAATACCCAAGGGAAATCGTGAGATAAGATTTTAAGAGCATCTCGCATGTGCTGGCTTGTTCTTCGAAATGAAAACTCGCGGAGATGCATGAGCTCGACGAATCTGCGCGTGTCACCGAAACCGACAGTGTCACTCGAATATTTGTATATTCGAACAGCCAAGATTAGAAATTGCGATACGAACGTGAATAAGAATACGAGAAGAATGCGCGGGAGGACTATTATCGTAGGAACAACGGATTATTCAAAGTCCCGTCAACGTCGATCGCAACGCGATTCGACGATCGAGGAATCGTTCATCAAGTGGCAAACTTTTCCGAAGGAAAGCTTTACTCGTCGAATAACTTGGAGTAAATGTGAAGAAAGAGGAGACGTACAGAGCGCACCGCGAGAGGATTATACCTCGTTTCTTTGGCGAGAAATGTGAGACTGTTAATGTTTCAGAAGATTAAATGCCAAAGATGAACAATAATTGCTATTTAAGAAGACAGTATTTATATAGCAGTAAGGATAAGATTCAAAGTAATGTATAAGTCGTAAGAAGTATTTCACACAGTTTTCGATCGACCAAAAGGATCGACCAAAGATACATATATAGATTTATCAAAGACACCAGAGTGATTACTAAAAAACGATGCATATAAAATATATACAACACATATATTTTTAAAAAAGAATAATTATATATATATATTTTTGATGATCAAAAAAAGATATTTTCTTGAAAATCAGAAAGGAACCGCAAGGACAATAATTGAAGAAAATGAAGTAAGTGATAAAGTGAAATAGATCTCTTTTCGAAAAGTTTTACGCAAGTTGGGAAATATAAGCTAAATAAAAAAATGTACAGTTAACATTTTTTAATCCATTTTTTAAAGATTCATGCGCGTTTTCGGTATTTTTCCTTCAAGTTGTGAACTCGTGTCTTGCTCGAAAGTAAAAAAGTGGACGAAAAGCCAAACTTTGAAACGCGGCTAAAAAACGGTCTCGAAATTGGGAACAGTGAAAAATGTAGGTAAAGAACGACAAAGCGACGTGGAAGGACGTGGAGTCCTGCGGACGTTATTCTGGGGAATCGCCGTGGCCCGGCGTAGCCTCTGATCTCTTATTATAGTATCGTTCTAGTACCAAGATGCTGGACATATTTCGTGGTCTGAAGAGTCTCATAAAAATCTCGCATATCCACATCGACAGCGCCGTCTTCCGCTTGCATTACAGTCTGACTGTGATCCTGCTGATAGCGTTCTCCCTGATTGTCACAACCCGTCAGTACGTCGGCAATCCTATCGACTGTATACATAGCAAGGACCTGCCTGAAGACGTTCTGAACACTTACTGCTGGATACACAGCACTTACACGATAACCGCGGCGTACCGAAAAAGAGAAGGTTTGGAAGTACCATTTCCCGGCGTCGACAATTCTAAATCGTATTCCGAAACTGAGCGAAAGGAGTACAAATACTATCAGTGGGTCTGCTTCATGCTGTTCTTGCAGGTAATCGATTGATTATTCATACGGTATTCTTTTTTGCATGAAGAGAGTGTTCTCTATCTCAACCTCTTGTATTCGACGAATTTAATGCGAATTTATGCACGACGAATTTAGATATATCGATATATTTGATTTAACAAAATAGAAATTTAAGCGCAAATCACAGAAAAGATAGTTGTTGAATATATGTGTAAATGTACGTAAATGTGAATAATATTAACAAATAATATTTTAGATGACTGAATAATATGAACAAGTATAATATTTTAATATTAGATGATTGAATAACATAATCAAGTAAAATATTTTGATGGCTGAATAGTATCTAATATTAACAAATAAAATTTTGAATAGCTAAATAACATCAACATTAACATATAACATTAACAAGTAAAATGTTAGATAGTTGAGTAATAATAACAAAAGTGTCTATTGCGAAAGTGTGACTAATATGATATATATACTATAACTGTTTTTGCAAGTGCGGCTATCGAAACATTGCCTGTACGCAAAATTGGCCGCGATACGTGGAACATACGTAATTCAAAGATTCCATCAAAATTTATATGCGTCTATTTAACGCCAAATGTAATAGCTCGATCCTAACTCACGTCTTTCGTGAACGTGCACCGTCGCGTCGATTAGACAAGTGAAACATCAAGCATGTTTAGCGTTGAATGTGTGGTTTGCATACGAGCCATAAAACGTACCGATGCTTTTAGCGTTGCACTCCTAAGCGTTACTCATCCATCAATCTTTCTGTTCGGAGTTGGACTCGAGCGACCTGCATGTTGCTCGCGAAGGTCTATCATCTAATCCATTGCCAAGAAAGAAACCTTAAGTATAACAATGCACTAAACTTCGTCGTTGAGAGTTGTTCGTGTGGTCGCACAATGACAAAGTTTAATGCATTGTTATACTTAAGGTTTCCTTCTTGGCAGTGGTTAACAAACTATCTATCGATAAATTAATTGCCGAACAAAGATGATTACGATCAAAAATGCTCGTACGATCGCGCCCTTTCAGTTCTAGAAATTGTGTTAGTTAAATCGTGTCACTTATCATTAAAAAAAAAAGAGTCTGATAATAATCACTAAATATATTTTGTTTAGCATATTGATAAAATATTTAATAAATATTATCAAACATATAATAATAGTAATCAATCGTTTGGTAATAATTACAAAAGTAAAATAATATTTAGAAAACAATATTAACATACGAAATTATTTCACTAAACTTTATAACAACTATCATCAAGACTTAATTATTATTAGATTTTTTTCAGTAGGTGCATTACAATGACACGCAATATAATATAAATAATAAATTATATAACGTATGTAAGATACAAGATTAAGATTAGTTAAAGATATAAGTAAATGAGCTTTGATACGATAATGATATCAAGTACGTAAATTATTTGGAAAAAATACAATTGTCTACATGTACGATAATACAATGTATTAACAAATGATTGACGTCACATACAACGTTGTGCATTACAAATTATGCAACTTATATAACTTAAAAATATAAATAGATTTGCAGCTAATACGTAAATTATTTAAAAGAAACGATTACCATAACATGATAATACCATCGCACTGTTAAAAAAGGAAAAACATTTTTAATGCGAAATTGAATGTCAAATACTTGCTGTCGTTTATCACAGCTGATTATTTCAGTTAGCTTAAAAGAAATAGGAAGATCGTAATAGAAAGTTTAGATGATACGGGTTAATGGCGTGGTGCGAAACACCTGAAATAGCGATTCGTAGTATTTTCCTTGCTCTCGCGCGTTTCTTTCATGCTACTCGCATTGATATCTCAAAATAAACTCAGTCGACGACAGCCTATCCCTCTACGAAAGTTCTCTTTCTATTTCCTCGTCTCCCTTTGCCGTGTTTTTTCGCCCGGCGTTTCAAAGCAAACTATACAGTTTACAGCGAGTAGTCGTCGCTTTTTTACTGATCTATTCTCTTTCACTGATATATGAATCTCCTCACGCATTTCTATAATTATCGTTGGGCTAATTTCGTCGTTTGTTGAACAATGAATTCTTTCCCTCCTGTTCCCTCGTGTATTTTGTTCGCCCTTTGTGATTTAATCACGCAATGTGTAAATCAATGTGTTATTTTAACATTTCAAGATTAACCTTTATTCATTAAAGAAGATTCTTTTAAAGTGTAAATTATATAAAAAAATTATATTAAAAAATATAAAAAATATCAAGAGATAAATTACACAAAGAAATGAGTATATTTTTCTTATTGGATTATACTAGAAGAATTAATGTTTTCTTTTTAGTTGCCCCGGTTGCATAATCGTTAATGATTGCAAGATTATTTGAAATCTAATGACTGAAAGAGCCGATGAAAAGGGTGGCTTAATGAGCGTTCCATCGACGGATTAATCCCGGTTCTTAATCAGAGCACGGTTATCTTATCTCGACTTCATCGTTTTTTTATCGCCTCCTATTTTTTCCAGTGGAGGAGAGAAGTAAGGAGGTGACGATAAATACAGTTTCATAAGTGTTCATTTTGGTCCGTCGGAATGTTCTCTTACGCGTGGTAATAGTGCGCTTAATTTCGTTGCCCGGAATATGTGCGCGCCGTACTCGTAACACGGTCGATTAAGCATGTTTTCAATGATGGAGATCGTCGAACCACCTTGTACAATATTTCCCGTACGCGATACATTAGAATGAAGCTTACAGCATCGAATCTTACTAATAATAATATAATCGTCGTGTCATGTAACCTAACGAGGAAAAATAAAAGGATTATAAGAAACAAATCGCATCTCGCAGATCCATTAATTATTTTACTTGTATATTTCTTTCTTAGTTTTGAACAAAAATAGATTTCTCGCCTGAATTATCACACGAATTCAATGATACGTACGTAAAATTTTCTTCAAATATCCAATTATAAACATTTACAATGTCAATCAATGTATCTATGTAGTACATCAAAATTTTCTTCCGTCTTAATTTTGACTTTCCGTCATCAGCATAATATATACAAATGACGTGTTACTGAGCTCCATTAATATTCATAATTCTGTCATGATTTCGGATACATATAACCTTGTTATAATATTAGACCTCATTAGCTCGTTTCAAATTTTACAACGAAATGACAAAATCGAAAGTCATCTATTGTTTTTTTCGGTGAAACTATTTATATGTATATCATATCATATCAAACAGTATGTAACACTATATCAGATTAATACAGTTTCATCGATCAGCCTTTGATTGATCATGCTAATCCAGACGTTTGTAAGATAATATCAGTTATGTGTATTTAGTATCGAGGTCAAGGGATGCCTCTCAAGTCCGGTCAGTCTTCTGACGGCTTGTACTCGAGACTCACGTGCGTGTTTCTTTTCTAATTTCATTTATCGTCTTTAATTTTTCCTTCGCAATTGTTTTGTCCCGTCGAAACATTGAATTGATTTAAATTCACAAAACAAAGTGGATAGGATTGTGCATTAACGTGTTAACGACAGTGGAAGATGAGAAAAAAAAGTGTACGAATGTACAATAGAATGTACAAGAAACAATTTTCTATTAAAATTGTTAATTCAAACGGTGAATAAATAGTGTTCGTTCGTGTGTTGTGATTTTGTGTTATTAAAGTAACACAACTTTGCAATTCCTTACATGGAAGGCATTTTTAATAATAGAAGTATTATATAAATGAAAATGTAGCGGAAATAATTGTATCAATTTTTTTCATTGATATAATTACGAAGAAGGGAAGAAATCAACATGTTTCGCATACGGAGGGAGAGTCAGCATTAAAATTCGAAGAGAGATTCATTGTATTCAAAAATGGAAGACAAACAGATAAGAGGGGAGTGAAGAGATGACAAGAATAAACGAAGGGAGAAAAGTAAATTAAAGGGAAGTCAGAAAAGCAAACAGTAGATGTAACTTTTACGATGGTTTATATATCCACAAAATGCATACAGTGTACACTCCATCTTAGGTCCAATCTCAAGAGATCGTGGAGATGGGTGGTCCACTTTTACGATTATAATTATATTCTTCTAAGGATTATCTATTTTTGACATTTTACAATTAAAGCAATAATTGCAATTTTTTTCACAATGAAACGGAAGTTCGAATCCGACAAATAAATTAAAATCGACAACAAGAAAGTGATAAATCAATGTAAATATTATACTTTCACTCGATATTGCTATCTTGAAGTATTTAATTATCTTCGAAAGAAAATACTGAAAGTGATTTAATTTCGTGCTCATCGTGCAGTTCGTTCAAAGGACTAATTTCCAGTAGGATTAATTGTAAGTGTAAAAATAGTCATTTCGCTGGTGGAAAAAAACGACGAAGGGAACGAAGGATGTGATGATATCGCGAAAGAGATTGCCGGGCGACTCGAGCAAAGTCACTCCCCGATCTCCGTTTATTTAACATGCCGCTAATGCTCAAAATGATCGATCTGTTCGGCTCGATTCGATCACTTTTCAAGGTGCACAGGATCGCCGAAGACTCGATGATATTTCGATTGCATTATCGTGCCACGGTGGCAGTGCTGTTAGCCGGTTGCCTCACCCTCGCTTGCAAAAGTATCTCCGGCTCGCCAATACATTGCGAAGCCACCGCGGCCGTGGACAAGGCCGTGCTGGAGACCTTCTGCTGGCTTCACACCACATACAGCATGGTGCGTGCATTCAACATGAGCATCGGTCAGGCCGTGCCTTACCCTGGGGTGTCAAATACCAAGGGCGAAGGCGGGCACGGCCACGCACCTCACCCGTTGGTCAAGCAGCACAAATATTATCAATGGGTTATCTTCTTCTTGCTACTGCAAGTAAGAAGCGACAGTCTCTTCCTTGCATTTCTATCGATTTTTTTTATTTCTCCATGCACACATTTCTTTATCTCTTTCTTTATTATTTTATTTTTATATTATCTAACTATATTATCTTTATTACATTTCATTTAATTAATATATTTTATTTTATAATTGTACTCATCTCTACAGTAAATATATCAATGATTGAATTAAAGAATATTGGGAATTTTCATAATAAATATTTTTCATTTATCTTTATGTGTGAAATATTATTCTTGTTACGAGCTACTACGGTATTTTTTTATATCAATTGCAACGTAAAACCTCTGATCTTCAATTTTATGTGAAAAAGCAAAAAGTTATTTATAGTTAATACAAACATACGAAGGCGATCAAATGTTCATATCTAAATTAAGATAGTTCAGAAATTACAGGTCCTGAATCAGTATCGATACAGTATATGATCGCAAATGAGTGTGTATTCGTTTATCCGTGATTGATAATCCTTGTTCATAACGTCAATACATAAATACAGGTTACAGATAGTTCTGCCTTTAAAATGCATATGTACCTTCGATGCTATCTTCGATCGTACCTCCGCCTCCCATATTTCAAACATTACTCGTCTTCGCGCACGTACAATATCGTTCTTTTTCTCAAGTTACTATCCTCTATTTATACATCCAATGTTCCTACAACTCTCTCGCTCTTTGATTAATCGCGCATCCACCTTTTATTTTGCAATTGATTGCTGCGTATCTAATGTGTTTTCTAGACAACTTTGACATGAAACATGTATAACGTCGCGTAACGCTAATAAATTGACAAAATACATCACTAATATGATTAACGTTTAATAAAATTGAAAATGTAACATGTAGAAATGTAAAATGTAGAAAACATGTTTTTGAAAACTGTTGAAAATTGTTTGTAAAGAGAAAGGAGAAAGTTTTTTTATAATTATTTCGTTCACACACAAGTAAATCATTTTCTATAATAATTAAATAAACAACATGTAACATAATGCATTTTAATAAGAACGTAATTTTACTAAATCATTTAAAATAGAATAATTTTTTCTAACAGTTTATATATTTTTTTGTATTTATATATATACGTAAATAAAAATATTTCTATTTAACAGCTTCAACAAAATTAACTACATTTTACATTACGTTTATTTTTGCACGTGTTAAAAGTCTCCTTTGTCCGCTCTTCTTCCTTCTTCGTCTCGCTTTTCTTAAAGCTTCAAAGCTCTTTCGCCTTGTTTAGCTAAATTTATTCGGGGCTAACGTGACACATAGATGCTACGCATCAGCCGGGGATCGTGTATTTCTTCAACATGTATTTCTTCTTTTCATATCTGATGAATATTTAAAGTCTATTTTCAGTGAATATTTAAAGTCAATTTTTTTGAAAACAAAGCCCCCTCGTATGAAAAATTTCATTGTATATTTTCGACTTATTTTTTCATGTACAATAATATCACTCTCTCTTCAATTTTACTATCAGTTATGAAACTGATTATATAAAATTGATTAGATTGCAATTTCATAAATTTATCCAATTTTACGTTATTACACGTTTAATTCTGAATTACAGCTATTAGACTTCCATTGTATAAGACGGTGCTTTGAAAGATCTTTATAACAACCGTTTCACCCTCTGTAAGACCCAAGTAACCAGTTCCAAGTTAAAAAACAAACAATATATCTATAGAATATGCTTTTAAATTTAAATTTAATTTACTTGTTTTTATAATATATAATATAGGTATTGTATAATTTATTAAAGATCTGCGGAGTATAAAATTGCGTTATTTTATTTTATTTCGTTTTGTTATCTAAAGAGCAAATCATCGATATGTTTAAATCTATTTGCATATCTAAAGGAATTTATGCTCGTCTACAAATTTGAACAGTGAAAGAGAGATATAAATGTCCTTTCAGCAGGGCAGCAAATATGATCGCGTTCTCGATCCTGGTTGGCAAGGGAAGAGAGGAGAAGAGAGGGATACAGATCTATTTTCGGTCACGCATTTTCCTTTTCTCTTTACAACGCAGGCGTTCTCTCGCGATAATGCTAAAAGCTGCAAATCGTACAATCGGTCTGACATGCGCGTTTATTTTATATTTCTTCATAATTCTTGTCAAGAGCGAGGTCAGACCACCCATTTTGAAGAATCCTGTCGCAGATATGTAAACCATGCACGCTAAGACCATACGAGTTACATAACATTCATTACATTTTCACACCGCCTATATAATTTTTTTAAATAAACGTTTACGAGAAAAAAATCTAACTTACTGCCAATTTTAGCTGCTTAGCGACTTTTCCAGTTTATACATTATAGATACTACATAAAAATTATTAAAGTATTTATTTAAAAGCTTAGCGTTTTAAGAATTTTAAAAAATTTTATTTCACAGAAAGATTTTACTGAATTGTACCTTTATCAGATTTTATACAGAATTCATGAAATTTGCGCAATATCTGTGGATTACAGGATTATTATTGTACATGTTCTCCGCATTAAGATTTTACCGTCATCCTGTGTATTTGTCTCCAAGCCAAAATAATAAGTCGTTTCTGCGTTTCTTAGAAACAATGTGACTCGTTGGATAAAAGCATACGTTTTGGGAAACCCATTAAGTTCCGACGCACGTCTTAAGCACGTACTTTCATTAACAATCATCCGAGCCTTTCGTAAATTGCAATTTAGCTGAAATTTTCTGAACACTCGCCAAGACATCGTAAGAGGGTAACGCGCGACGAGCGTACGTATCTATATTCGATCGTGTACTACAGCAAGCACGACCCGAGGCCCCTGGCGATAAGCCAGAAAGCTTTATATACCGTGAGAAAGGGTTTACTCCCACATCGTGGTCTCGATAAGTGCATTGACATCGCTTCGGAAATTCTAATGTGAGATAAGGTTGCCTTGATTCAATTAGCTCAGATTATCGCTCCAAGCGTAACTATACTTACACCTCTGCCATTCCTCTCTCTAAGATATTATCTATTCTATTTTAGTATTCTAAGATACTATCGAATAAAAATATCATAGGAAGTTAATAAAACATTACGATAGATTGCGAGATAAGACTTGATAGTGGGTATTTGAATTTTCAAATAATTCATATGTGTTGTGTTAAATGTTACCATTAAATAATTATTAATTAATATAATTTATATACTAAATTATGAAAATAAGAACGATGTCAAACTGTTAAAAAGATTCCAGTGAAATAACGAACTAGAAAGTTAACTTTTATAGGATGGCCACTAATAGTGGCGCTGAAATTATCATATTTTGAAGCAAGGAGTGCAATAACATAATATATAAGAAATTTTACTCAAGGAAAATTGTAAGATTTAAAAAATATACCTCCGCTTACTAAAGGTTAATTAACCGCAGATTAAATTTTGCCGTTAATTCATTATAGTGCAATTGATGAGTAATAACCAATATGAAACTTAATTCGTAGAACATCGATATCTAAGCGTGATAAACAGCGACGATATGAAATAATTAAGCTCGCGAGATACGCTCGCTTTCCGCCTCTTGAAGAGAGGTGCGGCTAGCAGTTTTTAAAAGTTCGTAAAATAGATTTTCGTTCGCGTATGAGTGTTCCGTGTATTGTTTTAATCAACAGTTATCGGGCAAGGTGTAATAATGATAACTCTTTTTGCGTGTTACCGTAACTATGTGTTAGTGTGTACATAAGTAGGTCCGCCTCCTACGGAACTCCTTGTAATATATCAACGATTGGCTGATTCGTCGGTATTTATTTGCTCGACACTTTGCTCGCAGGCGATCCTCTTCTATACCCCGCGCTGGCTCTGGAAGGGCTGGGAGGGTGGCAAGATTCATGCCCTTATGATGGATCTCGATATCGGGCTCTGCTCCGAGGTGGAGAAAAAGCAAAAGAAGAAAATGCTGCTCGACTACCTCTGGGAGAACCTTCGGTTTCATAATTGGTGGGCTTACAGGTACTACCTATGCGAGGTCCTCGCGCTTCTAAATGTGATCGGTGAGTAGCCCACACTTCTTTTTTTCGGACCGCGCCAAAGTCCTCCATCAATGTTTGAGCTTCTCGATCAACGTACATCCTCATCGCGATGTCGTAATATCGGCCAAATCGGAATTCGCAGACCCGTTAGGCGAACGTCATCGCGTATCTTCCGTTTACAATCGATAAATATAAACCAGTTATGCGCTTGAGAATGATATTTAAAGCGTTTCCCTTTTGGTGCTGAAGATGCATACGTTTGTATAGCTGAGATTAAGAAGTAGAATTTAAAAAAAACAATTGACAGCTTTTCGCTATTACTTTATGTTGAACACTATATTAAAAGAAAATAAAATAAATAATATTTGTGCCTCCAAGAATAAATTCAACAAGTAAAATACTTATGTGAGCTTTCGTGGTTGTTGATGCGTAAATTATGTATTCTAATTGAAATATACTAAGAAACAAAGTTAAAATAATACAAAAACAATAATTATATTAGGACTTTCGAATTTTAAACAATAACAAAAAGATAGATGTAATAGGCTAATGAGAGTCAGCAATGATAAACGGCGCAATTATTTAGTGAACAATCAATACTCAGATATTGGATTGATGTCTTCTTTATTTTGAATATTTCGATTCTCTTTGGAGAATCCTCCTCAGCAAGAAAGATACAAGTTAGCTCACATATCCATAATGCCTAAGTCGCAAATTGACAAAGATGCAGCGTTGTTAATCATCACGGAATATGAAGCATTGCACTGAAACTTTGTTGAAAATATTAAAACTTAAAAAGTAGAATTGTTAAAGTACAAATATAAATACTACACATTTTTTAAAACACTACGTCCTTGTACGACGATATGTCATTTGTCTGAAT
>NW_012130116.1:477457-494281 GCF_000143395.1 Atta cephalotes | reverse complement strand
ATTTGTCTGAATCTTAAAAAATGTGAGATTTATATTTGACTTTAACAATTCTACTTTTTAAGTTTTAATATTTTCAACAAAGCTTCAGTGCAATGCTTCATATTCCGTGACGATTAACAACGCTGCATCTTTGTCAATTTACGAGTGACTTAGGCATTATGGACATGTGAGCTAACTATACTTGTACATCTTTCTTGTTGAGGAGGATTCTCCAAAGAGAATCGAAACATTCAAAATAAAGAAAGCATCAATTCAATATCTGAGTATTGATTGTTCTACTAAATAATTGCGCCGTTTATCGTTGCTGACTTTCATTAGCCTATTATATTTATCTTTTTGTTATTGTTTAAAATAATACAAACAAGTTTTGATTTGAAAAATATTATTTTTCTGTCCCGTTGAAATATTTAAACATATATAACGGGTTGTATGAATTTTGAGATTTAAATACATAGAAATCAAGATTGATAACATGAATATTCCTTGATGCTTAGAAAGTTTGTGTAATATAGTTTGAATATTAATAGCTAAGAACAATTTAACAAATATTTAGTTTGTTATCGCCGTACAAACTGTTCGTACTTAACTTCTGCGCTGAAGAGGATTCAAATCTAGAGTTGGAACGTTTGCATTTACCTTAACTTCGTTTAATAAGTAAGTACATCTCAATTAGTTACGAATTGTATCTTATTCATATTATGAATACATAATTTATGCATCAACAACTGCAGAGATTTACATAGATATTTTACTTGTAAAATATATATTCTATACATTTCTATCTGGTTCCATCTTTCGTCAAGAAGAAGTAGATAAAGATATCGCGATAACAAATAAAATACTTGCCGAATTGTTTCTTAATTATTGTCATTTAAACTATATAAACTGTTAAAGCATTAAAAAAATATTCATATTTACGTCAATGATTTCTTTGTACTTAAATCTCGAATACGCGCAAGTAGTTATGTGCATCTGAATATTTAAATACAATATAAAAATTAAATTTCTAAGGATGCAAAGTATTTCAACACTGAAAAAAAAAAAATTTTAATAAATATTTGTTTAAATAATTCTAAGCAAATATTTACTAATGTTTACTAATGTTTACTAAATCCATTTATTTAATACAAAAATTATTAATTTGATTTAGTTATCTTTTTTTTATTGAGTAAATAATTATTATACTATAAGTAAATGTTTACTTAAAACCGTTCGAAAAAATATGTATTAAGATTTATTAATTTTTTTTTAGTATATTAGTGTTACAAATGTTCAAGACGCGTTGCAGTAATCGTTTTCACTGAAAGGTTATGTCAAAGACGATGGAATTCAACAAGCTATCTCTAGACTAACTCGCATTAATTTTATAAACGTATATGTGTGTAAGAAAAAGGAAGGCTGTATAATGAGCGGGGAATGAATGAATGATTCACGGTAAAAGTTGGCAGTGATACAGCTGGCCACTTACAAACTGCTTACAAACTCCCCAATTTTACTTTGAGATAGCTCATCAATTTTATCTTTTATGTCTGTTGCATTAAATTATGGTGTGATATGACTATCATAAACGTATGCGGAAATATAATCTTTCGCACGTAGGTACATAAATCAATCAACTACGAAACTATAAAAATAATCGTATAATTGTTTGTTGATTAAACACGAAGTTATTGTTCAATATTTCATTCAGATACAAAATTGTTCTAAAATATTACAAATATTACAAATATTATTCTCGTGGCTAAGATTGGTACAAATTTATTTGTTATAATGTAATATATATTTAATAATGTTAAAATAATTTTTTATAATTAAAAAAATAATGTTGCAGAGATATTAAAAAAGCAATAGAGATTAATTATGCTTTTAATTAATTATTATAGACAGAGTGTTTCGGAAATTGTACAAGGAGAAGATGATTCTATATAAAAAATAAGCTGAAAATGTAAAATAAATTTTTTTAAATGAGGCTTTGTTTTCGGATATTTTCAATAATTTATAAAGTAATAAAATTCATCGTGCGTGAATATCCTGTTTTATTGCATATTCTCGATTATCTGATACAATCAATACAAAATAATCAAAAATAGTAGTAGACATAGTATTCAGTTTAATTCAAAATCATATAAAAAAATTTTATTCTACGATTTTGACTTACTTTTTCATGATAAAATCACCTCTTCTTCGATTGTAGTACGAGACACCTTGTATATATCGTAAGTAGCTGTTTGAAATTGTTTTGAGAGAAAGACAAATAGAAATGACGAAGAATTGTAAAGCAACGAGCACATTGTCGCAGGTCAGATGTTTCTGATGAACCGTTTCTTCGACGGCGCCTTCTTGACCTTTGGCATTGACGTACTTAGATTCCTCGAATCCGATCAAGAAGACCGAGTGGATCCAATGATTTATGTCTTTCCACGAATGACCAAATGCACCTTTTACAAGTACGGCGTCAGCGGAGAAGTCGAGAGACATGACGCCGTCTGTATACTGCCTCTGAATGTCGTGAACGAGAAGATCTATGTCTTTCTGTGGTTCTGGTTCCTTTTCCTCGGCGTGCTCAGTTTCTTTACGGTTTTATATAGGGTCAGTAATCCCAGAAAAAGTACTCTTTGTATTTTATAAATAATATCGATATAGAAATAACACAATTTTTCTACCTCAATCGATATTTCTTATTTAAATTTCCCAATTTAAGTGCAAATGTTTATAATAAAATAACATTCATTTATTTTGCAATTGTAAAATTGAAATCAATAATAATCAATATAATAAGATAGCTCTTTTTAAGCATAAATAAATTCTTTACAGTTTCTAAAATGTTTAACATCAATATAATTAAACCGCTTGTCAATTTAATTTGAGATATTATCCTAGTTTAAAATTACGTTTCAAGATCAAAAATTAAATTGGCAGTTTACAAAACATGTTACTAGATATATATATATATATAAATTCAAACTGAAATATTATTAAACATTTTAGTTGTCTTATTCACATATTATTTAATGTCATTTATTCTTATTTACTTATTTTTTTCTCGCAACATAATTTGCTATTTTCTCTGCAGATCCTAATAATATTTTCGCCGCGCACGAGGGTCTACCTGTTGCGAATGAGGTTTCGTTTGGTACGAAGGGATGCTGTAGAGACCATAGTGCGTCGCAGTAAGGTCGGTGATTGGTTTCTTCTCTACATGCTGGGCGAGAATTTGGACACCGTGATATACAGAGACGTGATGCACGAATTGGCGAACAAGCTCGCCTCGAGGCATCATCACGGAGTGAAGGGCGAGCTTCAAGAAGCCTGATCGAGGTGAGCGTCTTCTCTTGTTCTCGTTCATGTTCGCGTAGGTGTCCGTTGAATAACTTTGCTCTTTATGACACTGGCATTCAGAAACGTATTGAATTCTTAAGGGATCGTTGGCGTACATCCGCCGATCGCCTACGTGATCGTATACTTGTACGTGCTGAATAGCATTTGTATATTATCTGAATCGCGATATTACAGCGTGATCAATGTTATATTCGTAAAAATGTTTATGCTTCATATAGAAAATATAAATACAAATGCACGTTTTTATCAGTATTTTATAAAGATACATGATTTTTTAAAAATTTTATAAAAATGATTTTTTAAAGAATTAGGAAATAAAGTGTACCTTTCACTGAGAGAAAGGTAATTTAGAATTTGCTATCACTACATCGTAAAATATAGTTATTTCCGTTTTTACAGTTGTTATTGAAAATGTTAGTCACAATATTTATATTTATATAGGAATATGCATAAAAAAAATACATATAGTTGGTATCGCAAATTATAAATATTTTTTGGCACTTATCTTCGCTTATAAAAATTACATTAATTAACAGAAAATATTACAGATTGTTTTATATTTAAAAAAAATTAATAAGAGAAATCTTTCTCATATATATTATATAATTTTTTAAAAAGTTATAAAATTACATATTCTGAAAAAATCTAAAATTTTGTGAGCTAGCTGCTGTTAGCTATCTTGTTAATATAATAATATAATTTTTTTCGTATACGCATTTAGTTTGCAAATAATTTTTATTTCAAAAAAAATTCATAATCCCAAATAATTCCAAATTTATAAAACAATTCTAAAAGCATTCTAATAAAAAATATAATTCATACTGTTTTCCAATATCATTGATATTTCTATTTCAAAATAAAATATGAGTTCCAGTGATTTCACTTTAAAAGAAGCGCATCATCAAGTTTAGCAATGTAACGGCAAATATCACGAACGATCTACTCTATGCGATCGCCTCGAAAGAAAACGATGCGCGTCAGGCACGTGCGCGCTTACGATTTCACCTGCCATAACTAAGCAGCCTAGAGACGCGTGTCCCAGCGCGATGTCCATAGATCAATTGACCGTGTCCGATGCAATCTATGCAATCGCTTCATGCGCACCATGAATCGGATTATTGTTGCAGGTTGCCTCGGAGGGACGATACGTTCGATTCGCCGCTGCCGCAATCCTGCCCTCGCTCATCTGCATCGCGTGGTCGTCGTCGTGTCCGGGAACGACATGGGACGTGCGATCGCAGTCGGAACCTCAGAAGACTAGCTGATGGAGGATCTTTCTCGAGGATCCGCGAGTCTGCTCTCACAAACAGACGCGTTTTTCCCTTCCGCCGATTGTTGCTCGTCGAACTCGAGGCGATGCGACAGCGATAGTCGCGCGAAGTTGCGTTCGTGGAGATCACAATTTCTGGTGAGAAAGAGAGAGAGAGAGAGAGAGACGCGCTTTCGCTAGTCATCCTCAAGAATCTAACGTAGTTTTGGCGAGTTCAACAATCTCGATGCTGCAAGCACAAACGAAGAATATTTATATAGAGAACAGTAGGAATGTCAATTGTGTGCTTTTGAGACTCCATGAAATTAAACGTTCAGCTTTACGCATTATATTCGTTATATTATTTTAAGATTTATGCGCATTCCAGTATGATAGGAATATCAAACTGTATAGACGATATCTTGCATCCATAATTTTTATATTATTCTGATAAAGGGACGATCACATTTCTTGTTATGTTCCCGTGTGTGTTACCCCGTGTGTGTTTCCACTTTCTCTTCTTGTAAACGTAAACGCGAAAGGTGCATTTGGGCATGTCTTGCAGCACAGGGAACTGAACTCGTCGAAATTGCATACCGGTTCCAGTCTCCGGTCGCAGTCGGGTGAATTCAACCGGTGGCCCGTAAACGAAAAGACAGAGACACACGGCATCGCGTGTGCAAGAGCGATGGAAAGCACCAAAACTATACCGGCGTTGCTGCACTTGGCAGGACATTGGAGATGCGTCGTCCTTAGATAGTGACACGCGTTAAAAGACACTTCAGGAACAACGGCATCGAACGGATATCGCACGACCGAGAGTCATCGAGAATAACGCCAGCCAGAGAGATCTTCGTGCCTTTATATTTACTCCCGTGTCGCTAAAAGACAGGATCTCGAAAGAGTGCTAGACATCGAATGTATCATCACACGGGATATCTTGTTTTTACTAATTTTGAGTCCACTACAAAGAATGCCCTTAGATCAATAAATTGAGAGACAACAAGAAACAATTTTTTCGTAAAAATTAGAAGCTTTTCATAAGTTATATTTTTAGATGACAATTGTTTTAGAGAGATCCTCATTGTAAGAGATTGAATATTATTTATATACACTTTTTGATTGTCTGCCATATTTAAGATGGTGTTTAAGATACAATGAGATGCAAAAAATAATTGTGTTTCAGTAGAAAAAAATAGCAACTATTGTAAGATTCTTTAACATGATTAATTTATATATTTAGATGAGACTAGAGATAAAAATCAATCGTAATAAAAAATCTTATAATAATTGCAAAGTTGTCTTTTTGCTGAACGCAGCTAATGAAATGCATGAATATCTATTTCATTCTATCATAAATGTTTGCCATATTTAGAACAGTGTTCAATTTCTTACTTGAGGATCTCCAACTGATCCTATCATTTTTCCTCATCGCTGCGTTAAAGAATGCATTTTGAATCAGCAACCGAGGAATCGAAAAACAATGAGTTTCACATAGAAGATAAAATTATGAAGTTTTTATGAATTACATTCTTAGATGACAGCAAATCCTATCGTTTATCTTCACGCGAAAGGATATTATGAGGGGAGGGGCAAAGTAAATCCCGTGCGCCGATATTTTCTTTGTAAATTAGTTCTAGACTATAAAGAGTGTCCGGAATGCTAAGTGGACGCTGCGTATAAATTGTTTCGAACTATTTAACTTTTATCGTGCCGTGTTTCGCAAGTATGAATACTAAGTAAGAGAGATATGAAAGGAGGGAGTTAATATCTCTTTCGTTTATAGATTATTGTATAGCCGTATTTTTTTCGGGCAATGTTACGACGATCTCTTTTGATGGAAAGTTTGAATTTATGTCTTTGAGGAAAGATTCTTCTACTCAATCCATTAATGCAAGAACGTAAAATATGTAGTCTAGTCATTATGTTCTACGTAATAATATCGAATTTATCTATTGATACGGACACACTGCCACCGATCGAATACGATCGATTTTGCTGTATCTGTCTTCGTTCTATTTAAATGAAGATAGCGTCCAAAATAAAGGTGCGTTACCTTTAAAACTTTAAGAGTTATTAATTTTGTGATATTGATTAACGATTCCGAAAATGCTATCACGTTTTTGTAAGTTTGTCATGTTATTTAATTTCCTTTGACGTCTACAGATTATAACATTTTTGTCGATAATAATGTCAAACACTATAAGTGAATATTTTAATAGTACATATCCACAAACAAACGTTAAAAACGTTGATTTATTAAACGTTGATATTCTAATCAATAAATGAAGATTTCTTCTGAAAACAAAGAAACGAAGCTTTTTATTTGGCTTATCAACTTATGTGCAGACATTTTATTTCTTATACCATATTTTTTTAGAATTCATTCATAATTATTTTTAATTGTTATTAAGCATTAATCGCATTATTATGCTTATATAAAATATTATTAATAAAATATTTATCACTAGAATGAAAGGAAATTGTTATTAATTGCATCATTTTAGATTAAAATTTATATTAATATAAATATATATAAATGTTTGTAACAATAAATTATCTTCGTCATTTTTTATATTTTATATTTTTTATATTTTTTTATATTTTATCATATTTTTTCACATACGATTTGATATAAATTCCATAATTATATTTTCATAATTAATTCAGAACTTATTTTCTGAGCACAATTCATTCGATTGCTATACAATCAAGAGTTTATTCCAGGTAAGTGAAAACTCTCGGAGGAAGGTGATGTGTTCGCCAAATAATTTATTTTTACAGATGACTTTTAGACTTACGGTAACCGCGTTCGAGTACAAGACAATTTCGGAATAACTTGGAATATATTCCAGCGCGTTGTGCGTTCGAGTATTACGTGCGTCGTGTCCGTAACACTTCGAGATGCGTGTTGCCATATTCGGGAATGCGATGGCGAGAGAGGACCAACCGGTCCGTTACCCTCCTCTGCCAAAGAGAGTTCGCTCCGGACATCGCGAAACTGCCCAGCCGCGGGCGATATCAGGCGATAAGTCTGAGCACGATGTTGGACTTTTCGTCGAAAATTAGAACCCGAAGAACTACTTCGTTTGTGTTTCCTTTCGGCATCGCTCTCAAGTTTGAAACGCTTCGGTAACTTAATACATTTTCTCTGTGTATTTTTGCTTTTGCCTTTGTTAAAAAAATTTGAAACTATTTTACTTACAAATATTTTTTTTGACACATTGTAATAGAAATTGAAAAAATTTAGTAAATTTAAAAATAAAGAACTTGGGATTATATTTTTTTTAATTTTTATTCATTTTATTAGATGTAGTAAAAAGAGATCCATTATTTTTCCATTCAATTTCATGCAAAAATAATGGATTTCTTTTTACTACACCTAATATTTCTACGAAAATTATATTAATAATATATTTGCATATATACATGGAAAAAATTTGATTGCATAAATTAAAAATCTGCTAGATTCAATCAGAGTGTCAATTGAGTATCTTAAAGCAAGATAAAAATGATAAAAGTGAGCAAATTCGCGATATATATATTGATATATATTGACCAATGAAATTATAAATATTTTAGTGAATTTACTCACTTTTATAACTTTTATTCATTTCCTGGTAAATCGACCTCCAGAAAAGTACAAATCAGATTATTTCACAGTTAAATCTATCAAACATTCTAGTTGAGATAAATTCAGTCACAACAAGTACAGAATTCTCATCATTATCGGAATGCACTCTTATTTTTATTTCTCATTAATATAATTAAAATATTTTTCTCAGTGTAATTATATCATTAATAGCAAGAAGAAATATTCGCAATATGCAAACTGTATTAAATAACGAGATACTATATATTATTCTCTCAGTCAGATAAATTTCGAGTTTTTTTTAATTGGTCCAAGGACGTCGTATGTGAAAGTGAAGGGTCATTGCGCGATTCGGGTTTTTAAGTGACAGCGTAACACAACTACAACATAACTTACGTCAGAGTGACAAGTGATACTGTAAAAGTAAATCGATATTGCGGAGAAAAAAAAGCAGTGGTGCACAAACAGAAATTCGACGAACGAGTCTGCGTGCGCCGGCGTGACGAATGCACGCGGGAAACACGCGGAACATCGTGCTAAGTGTCGCGGATCACTCGTATAGTGGTGGATCGTGAAAGTCACTTTATAGGATATTTCTCGTGGGATTTGAAAGCGGCCGACAAATTACGATGGAAGAGAAAAAAAATAATGATTTAGCGATCGCGCGTTATTCTCGCTCGCGATATACTTGACACCTCATCCACGTATAGTGTCGTAATGTTTGACGCCCGTTCTCGCGAGAGCGCCTTTTTAAAGGGAACTGCAGGCGAGTCACGCTGCATAATCGTTATGCAAGGATGATCGTGCGTATATCCTAGATGATACGTCGGTCCACAGCATGCGTTGGACAGAATTTACGCTCTTCGTTACGTAGAGTTGCTAGCGGCCTAGACTGTATATTAATCCCCGCGCCGCGGTTTAGTATACGCGATGCGACACGTAGATTAATTAATTCGAGGGAAAGTTGCTTTTATAAAGTACTCTTTATCAAAAACGAAAATTGATATTTCATTGACATTCAAGAGAGAATTGATTAAGACACAGCCATATATATATATATATATATATATATATATATATATCATATATATATATATATATAAAATCTCTTTATACAGTTGCAAGTTAACTTTTAATTGTAAGTTAGAAAGAATGCATACAAAAAGAATAGTTTTAAAAATATCTAAAAATTGAGCTGAATATCGATTTAAAAGTAATTTTTGGATCATAAAAATAATTATGTAAGACGTTCAAGTTAATTGCTAGAATTTTATATTCTTTGGAGTGAATCTCTTTCCAAAAGATTGAAAGTTCTACCGTTCTTTTAAAAAATGATAGAATTTTCATTCTTTCAAAGAGATTTCACTCTTTTGGATGATTCACTCTAAAGAATTTAAAGAGAATGTCAAAATTATTTTCTTATCATACTTGTATTTCCTAAGTAATTGTTTGATTCAACAAAAATTATTTTCAGATCTGTATTTAGCTAAATTTTTAGATGCTTTATCAAAACCATTCTTTCTATATACAATTTCGATTTTCAAATTAGGAAGTGAAAGCGATTTATTAACTAATGTGTACACAGGACACGCTCTTACAAACATTCTAACTACGTTGTTGCGAATAAATAGCATTCGCTTTGTTACATTGTAGTGCAATACTATTCCATGAATTATAATTAATGTGCGCAAGTCTAAATGTGTATAAATTAATCATTCTATTCCACTGACTATTAAACTCGAATACTGATAATCTCACAGGATTACCAATGCGGTAATATTACCTTCATCTATTTCTCTTTTTTAATAAGTGTTCTGTAACTGAATTGATTAGTGATGTGAAAGTAACATCGTGAAAGAAAATCGCTTCTTCGGGTCTTCGTATCAACTCGCGAAACTCATTGCGAGAAACATCCAGAAGGTTGGAGTCAAACCTGTCGAACAAAACACGCGATCAACGATAAGTTTTGCGCTCGTCGCAAGCCAAGCAAAGCGATCGGAACTCATCCTCCGCCAATAGCGGACGCGTTTCGCTGAGTTTCGAGTGGTTTTTCCAGTTTGCAGCGCGACCAAAATGGTCTGACGATGGTATCCATTTCTCTCTCTCTCTCTCTCTCTTGCCTCCTTTGATCTTTCTCGTTCTCCTTCCTCGCACCCGCGCCACTCGTTGTCCTCGCCCCATCGCGGGGTTCTCGTTCTTTCCCTTACCCCGCGAATCTTCCGTGTCCGGCTATGCTGGACCGTAAATGGCGAGCAGAAGGCCTTGGGCGCCCACGCCCCCGCGTTCTCTCTCTCTTTGTCTTTCTCTCTGTCTCTTTTCTCTCTTCTTTGCTTTTCTTTCTTCTCTCTCTATCAAGGATCATCGCGATTTCTTATCACCGACATCGCCGGCCGCCATCTGTCTTTCACCTCTCCCGGATGGCTGATCCGTAATTCCGTCGTACCTTTTCGGCAAACGATTGGGAAAATGAACATGATCAAAGAGAAAGGCGTAATCAAATAAAGAGTCTTTCATAGCCAAATTGCGCGACATTTAAAATAAGAGAATAGAAAATAATCGGGAAACGCTTGTGAATCGTCGAGCCAGTCTTTTAAACTTTTTAGTATAATGATATTTATTTCTTAGCAATCAGCAAGAAAATAATATCAAGTAAATATAATTTATAATATCTCACGTTCTATTTATGATTAATTCTTATTTTTATATCCTCACTAATAATATTTGGGAAAATTAATAATATAAATAATGTTAAACTATACAAATTGTTGCAATTGATACAAACTGATGGGACTGACATGGCATTGAAGTGAGAATGCATTTTACATCTTTATAAATGACTCTTTAACGTTAATATCACGAAATACGCGAGGTACAACTCTGTGAGGATAAGCGGAAAAGATCCTCTCGCGCGAAACTAAATGTCTTTCAGTTCAAGAGTGGTTCGTGTATGATCGAATTCTCGGTGCCAGGATGTTTGCGTGAGTTGAAGAAGTGAAAAGAGTGTTCCTTCAGAAACGACGACGGCGCGCGATTCTAGATCGCCTCGAGTGGAGTTGCGAATAGAATCGCACGAAGAGAATTGCACGCTTATGGTTTCCGCGGCGGAATAATCACTGTTCGGCGAAAACGAATAGCGGTTTTGAACTTGCTGGAAGTTGGGAGACGAACTCACCGCGTCGCCCGGAGACATCGCGAATTCATCTCTCATTGGAGTAACGGATGTCAGTCCGGGATATCGCCAGTTGTCAAAAATATTCAAACGTCTATCACGCTTGCCTTGTAAAATCCGTTCGAAATCGAATCTTGGACGGGATGGTTATATCCAGAGAAAAAGACATAGTGATGGCAACAATACAGAAAGATTGATTTCACTGAAATAATTAAAAATTTAGCTACATACAGGTCTGAAAATAATTTTGTTGAAACGTCAAAAATAATTGATTAATTATGAAGAATATTTTTCGTCTGTAAAATTATTTACAGAATTTAAGATACTTACTAGCATTAGACTATGAATGTTTATAAGCATCATTATTATTGAATTGCTTGTCAATATAATGTGATAATATTATTTTAGTTCTTAGAATTGCACTTTCAGATTAAAAATGAAATTCGGTGCGTAATTTGCAGAATTGGATATGTATATAAATCTGGATTCCGCACAAATATTATGGAAAATGGATCTCAATCGAATTGGTGGAAATTTTACTATGTATTGTAAATCATGATATTCTGATCAAAAGTTCTTATAAGTAGGATGTTCAAAAATGGACAGTTTTCGAGATACTGGATGTCAAATATTAGAATTATGGCTAAATTCCAACATTTTATTTCCAATATCTCGAAAATTATCCATTTTTGAATCTCCTACTTATAAGGACTTTTGATCAGAACATCATGATTTACATTATAATAAAATTTCCACCAATTCGACTGAGATCCATTTTCCGTAAGATTTATGCGAGGTCCTTTAAACCGAATTATTTAAGTACTGAATATCCAGCGTTTAATGCTTTTATTTCCTAGTGTTGTATGTTATGTTACGATCTTAAAAGATATTTTGTTTAAAAATAACTACATATGAATCGCAAACACGATGAGCAATGCTGCAAAAGAATTTTGATAACCATCAGCTTTAGCTTCTTACATAATTATTTTGATATTTTAACAAAATTATTTTTAAATCTGTATCTATCTAAATTTTTAGATACTTTAGCAAAACTATTCTTCCCATGTAAGCAAATTTTATATGTAGAATTAATATATAATTATTGCAATTATAAAACAGTTTCCTTAAGTATATAATTAATGTACATTAATTTTTTATTCAATTTTTTATTCATTTTATTTTTTATTATTATGTGTATACATTAATTCTATATATAAAACTTGTATATTTATCACCTTTATCATTTTTTACTATGTTTTTTTCTGAGTGAGGGCACAGGGCATTTCAAAGATTACAGTCCATGTACAAATGAAAAAAAAATCAATCCACATTCTATGTGAAGGATAGCGTTAAATAAATAAATACTTCGCTCCTTCATAAGTGGAGAAAAAAAAACATCATGTCTTACAAATGTCATAAAAGATATCAAAATACCCGAATGCTATCTGATTCAATCACAATGCATCAGTTTACAAGTTGTATATCAACAGATAGCAACACGAAAGTTAATCGTCATCGTTTGCTCTACCATTCATCCGAGGAAGGAACTATTTAAAAAAGAGAAAAGATAAATTACAAAGATCAATCGTAAGGATTAGAAAGAAGAAAGGAGGCACCTTCTCAGTTATCCATGCCCTATCATCACACCTGTCCGCAACCCGTCCCGGTCTTTCTGACCGTAAAAAAAAAGACATTCCGCCTCCCACGATTTATCAAGGGGAAGAGGATCGAATCACTCGGATGCTGCCGGTCGGCGATCTCGAGGGGTACCAACGCGCTCAAGTAGGTGGGCGGGTAATCGAATAGAACGCAGGTATCGCAGGTAAAAGGATGCGCTTGGTACGAAAGTGCGGGTACTGCGTGCGACGCAAGGCGACGCAAGGCGACGCGACGCGATTGCGAGTGGGAGAGGAAAAGGCGGCGGTGCAGCGAGTTTAGTTCGCGCGTCGTACCGAGGTCGTCGAGGGGGGCTCCGTCGTCGCAGGTGAAACGCTCTCTCAGGAGAACGGATTCAGTCGTGGCCGCGCGATCGCGCTTAGACGATATTTACCTGCCTGCGCGCGGAGATCCCGGCAGGAGCGTATATCGTCCGCACGCATCCCGCAGTTCCCCCGAGAGCCCCCCTCGGAAGTGGGTCCAAAGGCCCCGCGTACGCACCGTACGCACGCACGGCGAATACGCCTACGAGGTAGGAGAACCCGCGTGTTATTTTTCCTTCCTCAGGAATATAAAACGTTCATCACCGGACACACGCTGGACGAATCGCGACTCGGAGAAGATCCGTCGTCGTCGGACGCGAAACTCGCAAAACGTATTTCCTGTCGAAAAATATTATGGTTTACTGAGATACGGATTTGATCCTCCGACGTTCCGATCTTGCGAGTTTCCTCCAGCAGTGACCGGTCAACTCTTCGTGCGACTTATTATACCGTGGAGGTGGAAAGCAAGGAATTCCATAATAATGGAAATAAATTCTATTCGATTTCGTTTCTGCAATTTGATTTAGGGAGAATCTTGGCGAGCGCTTCTTTGTGACCGGTTCGTGGTTGAATTTCCCCCCTCCCCCTCACAAAGGTGCCTATCTCGCGCTCGCTTTTAGCGTTAGTCTGTCACGCCGAGCGGTGATCTCAACGCTGACAGAGTCGGACGAATCGAGGTCGAGCGAGAGTTTCCGACACGGTGCGTGGTTCGCGACTCACCGTAGAGAATTCGATGGAGGTCGTCGACTGTCAGCGCGAAAGACGCGCTCATTAATTCCGGATAGGGAAGAATCAATAGGGCTGCCCTCGATAGCAATTTTGTGAGCGTGAGTAAACTGCATTCGCGAGCACTCGCTAGCACTCGCGAGCGCGCGCGTCGGTGCTCAGCACGCTATATAGGCGTTCCCCGCTCGCGTAGAAAACTCGTTGACCTTCGCGCCTGCGGACGTTGTCGGAGTACGAAAGCGAGCGGCGAGTCCGACTGAAAAATCTCCCCCTTCCGTCGATTTCGGTAAACCCATACCAAGAATACCTACTTGTCGTTAAAGGACACGCCAATTAACGCGGAATGCAATGGAGAAGACGCCAAAGTGAGACTTTCATTTTTGTTAACCATTCCAAGGAACCCAACCAAGTCACAAGAAAGTCAAAATGATTTTATTTTGATCGTGAAAGTCAAAACGATGATCTTTTGTTATAAAATTTGTTGAGAATGTTCATTGATTAAGAATATTAATTAAGTCATTTTGATTTTTTGTTGACTTCTATGTGTTCCTTGGATGGATGATATTTTAAATAATTCTTAAATAATATTTATTTTATTAGAATACGTACGAAATTTAAAAGTGGAAACAAAAAATGTTTCTTACATTTTTATAAAAAAAGAATTAGACATCTGATTTCAAAGATATATATAATAGGTGCCCCTTGCATTCCTTTCTCCTTTATCCTTACAGGGGGTATCGCATATTCGCAGCAAGTGTATCGACCTTTCGCTGAATACTTACTATCGTAACGGACTCGTAACTCGGATGCGAGATGTTTATTCCTTCCATCTCAAGATTTCGATTTAGAAAAACAGAGTATTATAGGTCCTGAAAGATATAGAATTCATTCGTATTTCTGTTCAGTTTAACATCAAGTAATTTGTATTAGTTTAATACACTCATCCAACCTCCGTCAAGATGGTTGACAAAGTGAATCCGCTGCATGGCATTCTCATCCGCAACATAAATTTTAAAATATCGTGTATTTATCAACTCGACAGTTTAAGCTCAACTTCAGTAGTTCAGGAGAAATTCTAAAAAACAAAATACAAATCTGTTTTATGCAGAGGCAAATATGTGGAAATATAATAAAAGCGATATATTTCGAGTAGATGAGTCACTTGACAAGCGCCACGTGAACGATATTAAAACAGTTACGTAGCAGATAAGCTAGTAATACGATATCGATATCGATGTAAACTAGGAAACCGTAAATAGATACAAGGAGTCTTATAGATAAGAACGTTGCAGGTTAACTTAAATAGTCTATACATTATTTGCAACAAACAAACATCGTTTATTTTATTTACTCGATATTTATAAATCACTTGATTTGATATCTCTTAACTTTGCACAGTGAGTTTTCTTTTATTTTTCTTACTCTGAATATTCGTTTCTAACTGTCGCCTTTCCGACCGATATACATTCGGGATTCATAATTTGATCGAAAACACACCCTCGATATTTACGCTTCTATTGTCAGCTTTGTCCTAACTTTGTTTTATCAGCACTTTATTATAAATTGTTTACACGCAGAAAAATATCATTCTAGTTTTAAGAAAAGTGACTTACTAAATTTAGTGTCTTCCTTTTAAGTAATCGTTATCTTTAACAAAGAATTATTTTCTTGATAATAATCTTAAAAAATGTTTATTACAAATTTTAGAAAGACTCATTATTATGTATTTAAAACAACAATTTATTTTCTTTTAAAGAATATATTATAAAATTGATTGAAGGAGCTACTTTATATATTATATAATAAGCAAATCGAATTTGTTTTAATTTAATAATCTTGATTGATAAAACTTACTACTAGGAATATATAATATATTTTAAATAAATTTAAATGCTGAAATTATGATAGATTTGTGGATGTATTATCTGTTGAAATACTTAATACAAGTAATTAATTATTACTTACATACAGTGAGTATTTTTCTGTATGTAGATCGTGGAATGTTCGATCAATGCGCGACCTGTTTTTAAAGAATTCTGTGTTTGATTAGCGACGTTGTGTATAGTAATTTCAATATATTGTAGTAATCGATCAATGAATCGATAATCAACATTTACACTTTCAAATGTGCAATCTACACACGTCCTTGTTCTTCGTATATTCGTATCGGTGATGGATGAATCAAGCATATATGTTGTTCAAAAGATTATGATGATCCAAGCAAGATCTATAGAAAAGCAAACGGATTCGATAGACGCTCGAAAGTATGATATAACCAAGTGAAAAGATTCAATGATCATCGAGTTTGAAAACGGTATTCGAAAGAGGATAAAAGTTTTCCGCACGTACTATCCATAGTTTATACAGATTGACATCCTTCTTTGTCTCACTTTATAACGGCGACATATTTTTCCAATTGGAATTTTTCGAAACTGCTACTTACTGCTATATTGTTTGAAATCTTCCTGCGTGATTCGAGAGAATAAAAAATAAATTGAAGAGGTATAAAATGAAATTATATTAAAAAAAATATGAGTGTGTGGATTTAATATCATGATATATAATTCCCATCATGTTGTAGATATAAATATCAACATGGTATGAACTTAATATCATATGGATGTGAATTTAATACCATGATTTGGCATCATTAACTAAATATAGCTTTGAAAACTATAAGTTCTAAAGCGTTTCCGTTTGAAGTTCACAGAATGCAAGTGAATCTCCTCCATCTTATGACGATTGATACATTGAAAAAAAATGTATGAAT